>NW_013952774.1:156402-158293 GCF_001266775.1 Austrofundulus limnaeus
TTTTGCTCCTCAGCATGGCTTCCTAAAAACGCTGCAGGATTTCTCAAACATTCATGAATGAGTCAAAGCAAGGCTTTGGGCATGTTTTTTTATGAGAGTGTAACATTATAACATAATATAAAACTCAAAAAAGTTGATTTTACATGATATTGCTCCTTTAAAAAATCTGTATCTACCAAAATTGTAATTGGAAGGTCAGACTTTATACAGACCAGATGTCGACCAATAAACTGTGATCGGTGCACAGCTAATTTAAAGAAATACTAATAACAAGATAACAAGCACTTAGTGGGGATTGAAAATGAGGCTCAGGTGAGAGTGGATGGGGCAGGAGCTGAGACTGAACAACTGAGGGTAGATGGATGGCACACAGGGAAAAATGAAAATAAATTACAGGTGTCATAGAAATTAACTACTGTACAAAAAAACTGTAGGAAATCACAAAATAAATTCTAAACTGAAGTACAGTACATAATACAGGGACTGGTAAAGTAAACACATGAATCCTATAGAGAAAACCAAAAAAAGGAGGCTAAACCAGAATAACACAAATATCCATTACTCAAGGATTTATGACATTTACTCAATCATATACTAAAGGCAAGCATATATACATTACACATTTGTTTTTAACTAAATCATTTGTTTTGAAAAACAAAGCATTGTCTCAATGAGCTATAATGGTACCAACAAATTTTCTGCAACCGTATGTACCGTCTGGTATTGAACTTTAAATAGTAAACATCTGAACTGGTATTCTCCTAATAATTAGCACCATTAAGTCTAAAAAGAAAGAGCAAACCATTTGATTGTTTAGAGAACATGACATTGATCAAGAAAAATGATAGTTAAAATAGAATGAAATCATCTCAAGTGGATTTAATGAAGATTTAATCTGTTAAAGAAAACTGACTCAGTCTTGTTGTGGATAGAAGCTCAGATATAGTTTGACATGTTGAAACCTATTGAGCACCAAGATTAGAGTCAATTTATGCAGACTTTCATACAACATTTTAATGCTCCTCCAGGAATACCGTCATGTGTTTATATTTCATTTTGTAAACTATTGTACAGATAGCTTTTGTCCCTCCATCACACCGACACTCACACACACTTTATAAACCACCGGGCTCATTGTACAGCATCTCCCTCATCTCTAAACAGAGCTGCAGGCTGAATATGTAACTACCAAATATGACTAGCAGATAAAGAGACCCCGGTTGGAACAGTTTGTTCAGATTTTTAGTTTTATTTAGAGTGCTGATGGAGAAGGATGACACATGCAGTAACTGTGTAGAAGAGTTGCCCTCTAAAGTCTGTCTCCTTCTCTGTGGAATCCTTATATCTGCATTTTTTCAGTAAGTTAATCTTTTTTGTTTTATAAAACAGCTGTATTATATACGAGTGTTTTGGGCAATACTTTGTCTCGAAGGCAGATACCAAACCAATGTGCCCATAGTTTTACAGTGCTGTGCAATAGTTTCATGTCACAAATTATTTCCAAGATGTCAAACTTTTTTATATAATACTTTAAAGTGGTTCTAATCAAAACTAAAAATTTGATTTTAGACCTTTTTTTTAAATTCATTTTATTTAGTTTTTGTTCTTTACTACGGCAGCATTTTGTGCTTAAAAATAAAAGAGGAAGACAGAAAAGTAAGTGTCAGGTCTAAACAATTGCCACAACAAGTAAAAAGTGTCTGAAATTTGTCTTAAAAAACTGGAAAAATAAATCGAAGATGTGTCACAGGACCTGAGACCTGCTTTCCAGTGTTTCCCAAAGTTGGGGTCGGGACCCAAAGTGGGGTCCCGAAACATCAAGGTGGGGTCCTGAAAAGATTTTCTGAATTAATTAAATTTTTTGCCTTAGTTGTTACAAAGGAGTGAGTTT
>NW_013952774.1:158539-169494 GCF_001266775.1 Austrofundulus limnaeus
GTATTTGTATTTGTGTACAAGCTGTTTAGATTGTCAAAAAGCCTGTGTTTTTAGGGTTATTAACAAAGTTTGTGCACTCAGACCAGTAATATTTGGGGTCACAAGTTTTTGCCATGGATATTTTGTGGGTCAGAAGATAAAAAGTTTGGGAACCACTGCTCTATACTGTACGTTGAATCTTTATGACCTTGTTGGTGCTAAAATAAAATTTTATGTCAAACTGTCTTATAATGCATCTGTTTTTGTAGATTCAGCTAAAGTAAATGGAACAAATAGAGTTTTTTTGGCTGTCTGTTAGTAACGGTGTTGCTTTCAGAAACATTTTTTAGTAATCATAGTAGTTTTAAAAGAATCTAAAACAATTAATTATCCATAATGAAATGATATTTCACTGAATATTTGGTCAAAACAGTGACGGAAAAACTGAACTCTTTATTTTTTATATTCTTTGGAATCGTTGTAGTTGAAAACTTGTAGTTATTCTTTTGGTTTTGACTTGAGTTGAGATTTTGAGTTGTAATAGTGTTAAAATTGCAGAATCTGTCTGTTGTTTGTTTGGGCCCCAGGAAGAAAGAGTTATAGGAATCCTTTAAATAAAATAAGATTCAGTAAAAGGCCTAAAACTCATATCAAATAGATTTTTTGCTGGTTTTTTGTTACGTTTCAACACAACCCTTGACTTTAAGAGCCTTTTCATGACAGAATAAGTCAGAGTTAAGTTGTTTTATTAAACACATAAGCATTCCTTTGAAAATAGTCAAGTACTAAACTCAAAAAGAGAGAATTAGTGACCAAAGTCAAAGCAAAGATTTTGAAAGACCTAAAAACTTCTGATCATGACCACTTTGAAAATGACATTTAAGTCTGGCTCCAGGTAGGAAAATACAAAAACTTTTAGATAACTTTAAAAAAGAAGCTCTAAACAACAAGAAGGGATAAAATGGATTTACTCTACGAACAGGGATCCTTACAAGCAAAAGGAAATTCACCATAATCTCCAAATATAGTTAAAATGCAACTCCTTTAAACAGATGTGCTGATCATGAAGTTTATCCCTAACTAGAATCTGGGCATTGTTTCTCAGGTGTGATCCAGTGCACCCAGTATAAACCAGTTCCTGATGAGGAGCCCAACGCCACTGATGTAGAAGAAACACTGATGAGAATGAAGAGGAATGATCCAGACCTGGTGGAGGTTAACCTCAACAACATAAAGGTCAGAATGCTGGGCTGATTTTAGGGAAAAAAAGATATAGAGAGGAAATTGTATTACCAAAGTATTTATGCACGCTGTCATTTTATGTTCTTACACATACCAGTAATTCAAACAAATCCTAAACACATGCTGATGTACAGTATTATTCTGGATTTCTTTATGCAGAATATTCCTATCCCGACTCTGAAGGCGTATGCGGAAGCTCTAAAGAAGAACACTGTGGTTGAAAGGTTCAGTATTGTAGGAACAAGGAGCAACGACCCTGTAGCGTTTGTAAGTCTTTAGCAACACAAATGCAAACATGTTTTTTTTCCAGGATGTATAAGAGGAGTCAAAATTTACAGGACACCCTTTTATTTCAGAAAGAAAAGAGAAAATGACCCGACAATACAAGTAATGGGCGAGGGAGCCTATCTTTTAGACTGTGGCCGTGTCTCAGTTGAGGGGTTGCATCCTTCGATGACCGCATTTGTCGGCCGCTTACGTCACTGCCCCACGCCAAAGTCTGCCCCATTTTGTGGGTTCCTTATCATGCGGCTGACGAATGCGGTCCACAAAACGTCGTAAATAAAGGCTGCATCTGAAGGCATGTAAAATGTATGAATGTGGTAACAGGTCAAGCAAACATACGTCATACAAAGACTAGGCTGTCTTATTTCCCAGCCCCCTTTATGCAGCCTACACGGAGTACATAGGCTGTGGTTTTCAGGGACTGCAGTCTAGGTAGTCTGCAGCCCCTGAATTAGGACACAGCTTTATGTTTAGAGTATCTTGAAATCCACCATCAAGGGCAAGTTTTTCCAGTGATAGACCCCCTCACCCATTATTTGGGGTATCCATAAAAGTCATTTTCTCCTTTCTTTCTGAAATAAAAGAGTGTCCTGAGGCTTCTGACTCAACCTCTGTATGGCTATAAATGATACCACCATTTGAATGAAGCAAAGTTTGATTTAACAGGGAATATACATTGTGTGTTTCAGGCACTGGCAGAGATGTTGAGGGTGAACACGACTCTGAAGAGTTTGAATGTCGAGTCAAACTTCATAACAGGGACTGGAGTCTTGGCCCTCATCGAGTCGCTGCAGTGTAACACCACACTACTTGAGCTTAAAATTGACAATCAGGTACTGACTGACACACGGCTCTCTGTGGACAGATCTTACACAGGTCGTCTTCTTGTGTGTCATATTGCGTAGTTTATCCCCAGCTCACTGTTTCATGTTTAGTTACGTATATGAGGTTATACACAGTGGTGGGCTCTAGTCCCCTAAAGCACTGTAACCCCAATTGCGGACATAAATTTCTCGTTTGCACTTCAGGGCTTTTACAAAACTTTTAAACTGTGTTCGGATTTGTGCTTTCTACATTTTAAAATTTAGCAGCGCTAAAAATTTTTGGGTAACCTTTTCTTTTACAGTCCCCTAATTACCATGCAATTACCTAGCATTTACATGTAAGTAAAATCATTTTACTATACAATTATTGGTAATACAGTATTTTACCATGTAATTACTTGGTAAGAGCGTATAAAAATACTGTGAAATTAAACAAATTTTAGTGGGTAATTCTATTACAATTCAAGACTATCTCAATTACCCATTATTTGCTAAAAAATTGCCAACTTTATTTTTACAGTTCCCTAATTACCATGTTATAAAGTGTATATTTAGAAAATTACTATGCAAATGCACTAATTTAGTGATCTTAATAGTACATCAATTTCTCAGCATTTACCAATAAACAACCAAGTAAATTTCCACTTAATGAATAAATATTATACGAATAAAGAATAAGTATTGTCCCTAATTACCATGCCATTCCAGTAAACTACTATGTTGGTAAAACTACTTTTATTGGGTAACAACACTGTTCAATAGTACCTCAATTATATATTATTAACCAAAAGAATACAAACAAATTGAAACATATGTTCTTGCCAAGTAATTACATGGTAAATTATTGTAATTAACAAGTAGTTGCATAGTAAAATATTATTACTTAGCATGAAACTACTAGGTAATTGCATGGTAATTAGGGGACTGTAAAAGAAAGGGTTACCAAGTATTGAACAACATTATTTTTAACAGCAGAGGAAGATATCCATTTCTAGTCAATACAATGCAGAACTGTTGTATTTTATTAGCCCCCCTTCTGTTAACTGTTTGTTCTCAGAGGTTATTTACTCTAGCTGACTGCCCTTCTGGGTCACGGTTTTCATTTAGGAGACAATTCCCACAATTCTTTGCATTTATGTGGCAGGAAGTAATTGGAGTTACGTCACTGGGCAACACTCCCAGTCTCAGCCTTTCTCCACCGGTCTGTCGTGGTTCTGATCAATTCAGCTTCTGCCGAATGTGTCTCCAGGTTCCATTTGGGCAGAACCACACTGAACCGCGCAGTCTGTACCTCCTCTCCTATGGTTCCGGGTAGAAGTGAGAACAGCAAGCTTACGATTTTGACATCAACAGAATGCTGCCTGTGGATTAGCTCTTGGGTTGATTGACAGAGAGAAAGGCGTTACTTGGAATTCCTTCCTCAAACATGTGGAAGAAGGTGCAGTGGTCAGATGTGACCAAACTCAAACCTTCCAGCAATAAAAAGTGACAGATTATCTTAGGCATATCTACCGCCTCTCATCATTCAGAGAACATCATCCCTACAGTGAAGCATGGTGGTGGCATCGTCATGCTGTGGGGATGTTTTTCATCAGGAAGGAGTGGAAGACTGATCAGAGTTAAAGGAAAGATGGATGAAGCACATCCTGGAGTGTTCTGAAGATTTGAGACTTGGATTGAGGCTCACCTTTCAGCAGGTCTATGACCCTAAACATATTGTTAAAGCTCCACTCCAGTGGTTCCATTCAAAGCCCAAACCTCAGTCTAACTGAGAATCTCTGTTTCGATTGAAGTATCGTTGGACACAAGCAGCACCCATCCAGCCTGAAGGAGGCGGAGCTGTTTAGTCATGAGGATGGGATAAAATATTTCAGTGGCAAGAAGTTTTGAGGGCTGAATTTATGTGTACATCTGTTTTCACGTTTACTGTAGATTTTCTTTTGTAGGATATTGTCTATTGATTTCAGATTTCTTTCCATATTCAGAGATTAAATATTAATAAAGTTAAAGTGGACATATGCAAAATCCACTTTTTTAGCCGTTAAATACATTTTGTTATTTATCTGGAGTCCATAGGAGTGCAGAACATTTGAATTTAGTCTCTCCCAGTGCTGCGTAGATATCTTCAGTGGTGGGCACCAAACCGCTAAAGCGCAAACGAAATATTTAGGTCTGCAATTAGCAGATTTGTGCTATCTAAAATTAAAATGCAGTACCGCTAATAACTATCTACCAGTCATCATTATCTTGAACAGCTGAAGGTATGGCTTTCAATGAATCACAACACATGATCTATCCAACAGCACCCCTCCCAGATAAACACACTTATTGGGAAGGTATACATCCTTGCTGACTGTTGCATTCGGTCACGGGAATGATTTCCCACAATGTTTTGTGTCTGCTTACATAGCAGGAAGGCAATAGCAAAAACAGTTAACATTTGTAATCCATACTAAAATTTTGAATGTATTGATTTATTTTACTTTACAATCGGAGCTCCTTTTTTTAAAAAAAGTTTAAATGCTGGAGCTCAATACTTGACGTAATTGGTCGAAGCAATCGGCCAACGGTGTTAGAGACTCAGAAATGTTTTAAAGATATTATGCTGATGAAGACTGGCACCTAGTGGTCAACTGGAGTAACTACATGGAAAACTTTAAAATCCAAGCTTTTATTTTGAAGGGAAGATAGTTTCCTGTTCTCTGTTCTTTCGTTTCCCGTCACAAATCAAATCCGTCATTTACCCAGAATGCATCGCTTCAGTTTTCCAATAAACAGTTTTAAAATCACTTTATTGATGCTTCTTTGATGCAAAACCTACAACAAACAAAAGAAAAAGACAAAGTATCAGCCGAACTAGCAATCCTCAACAACTTTTTAATTTTTACACCAGGAGCCAAAGGTCTGTTTCATTAAATCACATCCCCAGCAATCGGCATTTGTAGGGTTAAGCTGTATAAAGATTCATACACTGCTAGTTGGTAGTGTTGTACATATATTGTACATGAATTATTGCCAGCTAGTAAATGTCAAATTGAACTTGCGCTTTAAAATTAGCTTCCACTAGTTTTTCTATGACATGAGCGCTTTTGAAGTTGTGGACCTAAATATTTCATAAGCGCTCTAGAAATTGCAGAGCTTAATTTTGGATTAGCGCTGCCCACCACTGGGTATCCTCATATTAAGTTTGGGTCATTTTTCAACTTGTTCAGTTATCTTAATTCCCTATTACTTTTTTTGAACAATTACTTCACAGTATTTGCTGTGAACCTGGCTCTGGGTCAGACTCTGACTCCAACATGTAAGGCTGGATGGACAAGTCTTCCTTTGTTGACATCTTTTAATTAATTTGTACATAAAACGTTTCTGCACTGCTATATAGTCTTATCTCTGCGATCAAAATACAAAAATGGCCGAACAGGGTGGTGTGGACAATTATCATTGGGAGTCAGACCTGGAGGGGTCGGGGTGTGAATCGTTTCATTTGCATTTAAAGAGACAGCACCAAAACGAGTTGCTCTCAAATGAGTTACAATAATGGGTAATTTAGACCAAAACATTGCAGTTTCACTTTATATAGACCCCAATTGAATGATTTAAATGTGAAGAGGAAGGATTTAAAAGCACAATATGTCCCCTTTTTAGACAAAAACACACCATGTCTTTCTACAATTTTAATCTTTGCTGCCATGGAGGTAATTTGTAGTTCCATTAAAGATATTAGTCAATTTTTATCATCTCTTTTTGTCTCTGTTTTGATTTTTTTATATTTTGTTCTATTTGCTTCTAACCCCATTTTATCCCAAACCATCTCCAAACTCTAGAGCCAGCCGTTGGGTAACAAGGTTGAGATGGAGATAGCCAGCATACTGGAGAAAAACACGACATTGTTGAAGTTTGGATATCACTTCACCCAGCAGGGCCCGCGCCTTCGAGGTTCCAATGCCATGATGAGCAACAACGACCTGGGTGGGTTTCACGTAAACATTCACGCTCACACTCACACTGAGGATGCTGACGAGTGCTAAGGTTGAAGCTGTGTTCAGAGTTTTGATAGAACTCATTAAAGACCCGCTTCGTTCTGCAGGAGTTGGCTTTGTGAGCAGAACAGTCTTTCAGCAGAGCCAGAGTCAATATGTGTGTTTTTCTGTGCTGCTGACACCTTATCTTCACTATATCAACTTGGGTTCTACTTCAATCACCGTCTCAAGAGAAGAACGGCAGTGATATCATCAGTTGGTAACTTTGTCGGCCCGCCAGAGAGACTCAGCCAACAAAAACAGTACCTTCCTAAGTCATGACATCAGCACTAAAACAAGCCTGTGTACATGAGAGAGAACATAATGTAACAAGCAGAGGAAGCATTTTCTGCTCTGCACATGCACAGAGCTTTTCTTTTTTTTTTGCCCATGTCTGTGTGTCTGTTAGCAAAATATCTCATGAACCAAAGCACAGGTTTTAATGAAATTCTCAGAAAAACGTACATTGGATGTACATCACGTTTTTCATACCGTGGTATTGCATTTAGAAAGGTGGGCTATGGTCTGTGCATGGTAGTTAATTAATAAATAACAGAGAAACAACTTCTTTGAGCATGCATATGACATTCTAGAGCTAGAGTGAGGCATCAGCTGCTCTGACGTGTTGCTGTCACTCATTCTGCTGATGAGAGCAACAGGAGTCACAGAATAGCTTTGCCCCTCATGTCTGTAATTTACACAGATGAAAGTACACCCAAGTACTTCTTTTTAGGGTTTTAAGTTTCAAACATAATCAGATTTTTACCATGTTTGTATCCACTCTGCTGCATACTTTTAGCCGGTCTTTGTGCCGTTAAGCAGCTGTGGTCTCAAAGCTGTCAGTCAGTCAGTTGTTAAAGAGTCTAGAATCTGTGTCCCAGTTTTCATCGCAGCCTTGTGGACATTTGACGTTTCGGTTCACGTGACTAATACTGTCATACCTTTTAAAAAAGTCACCATATTTTTATACGGCAGTATACCAAAATACTATCATACCACCTTCTAATTGTGGACTCTGTGCCAGTCTTTTGTGGTGTAGAACAGAGATTCTCAAACTGGGGTCCCAAGACCCCCAGGGGTCCGTGAGAGGTATCATGGGGGTCCTCAAAAAATTTCACTTAATTGTTAATTTGGTTTTTATTTTTAAAAATGCACGGAGAACAGTGAACTAATAAAACAATCATAACAAACTAAACAAAAAATATATATTCCCATGGCATTTAGGGCTTGAAACGACAGTAAGTTATCTTTTAAAACAGCAGGGGTTCATTAGAGGGTCCCTGGCATTTTTTTGGCTCCCCAGACTCAAAACGTTTTGAGAACCCCTGGTGTAGAGGGAGCTGAGCTATGAGGTGAAGCTCTCTGTTTACAGGTCGGTCTATGTTCCCACCCTCCCCTGAGTGACTGAAAGAACAAGATTGTGGATACAGGGGGTTTAAAAAAGTAGCTGGACTCTCCCTTAGAGACAGGGCGAGAAGTTCAGTTATCCAGGAGAAACTCAGAGTAGAGCCGCTACTCCTCCTCATGGAGAGGAGCCAGTTGAGGTGGTTCTGTCATCTGGTTAGGATGCCTCCCTAGGGAGGTGCTTCAGGCATGTCCAACTGGGAGGAGACCCAGAGGAACACCCTGGAAACTCTGGAGACACTGTCTCTCGTTTGGCCTGGGGACACCCTGGAATCCCCCCCCAGAAGAACTGGAAGAGGTGGCTGGGGAAAGAGAGGTCTGTGCCTACCTGCTCGAGCTGCTGCCTCCCTCACACGACTTCAGAACAAGCAGAAGATAATAAATGGGTGACTGTAGTGGATGAGACAGGTCCCACACAGATTACATAAAATCTTTTTTTTTACATTATCCAGTTTTTGTCAACTCTGTCAGACGGTTGGCAAAATATCCCACAAAGTACTGTCCACATTTTAATGTTTTTTTTTCTGGAAATAGTCATTGGATGTACATCTACAACTAACCTTTGGAGTCAATACATTTCAAGATGGCCACCACAGCCATTTGACCGTAGTGAATACTAAAATATCTATACTTCAGTCAGTTTTACAAATTTTGACCTAAAATTTGACACACTTGTAGCTGAGAATCAGTCACCACACAAACTCTGAGCATGAGAGTTCTGGCACATTTAGTCAGTCTTTGTGTGCAGAACACAAACCGATTACAACTTTATCACATTTCAACATTTACTGTAAGAATATCTAAATCTAAAACTCTGGCAGTAATGATCAGGTGATATAAAACACTTAAAGGAAAGCCAGGCTTTTAATTTATGTTGGTTTATCTCTAAGTTTCACTTGTTTATTTCATCTGTCTTCTGTGAAAATTCCCAGTTAGTTTTGGTTGAGTTTTAGTAGCTGTCTTGTGTGTAATGGTTTTATTATCTTGTGTGTTGTTCACCAAACAAGTTTTTGATGATATGTTTCTCTTCATCCAACCTCCTCACCTTCAAGCCCGGGTGGTCAGGTCAGAAACTGACGGCTCCTTCACCTTCACTCTGTCTGTTCCTGAGCTGGAGAGAGCCTTCGGAAAGAAGTTCAAGTCCAAGACGAAGTAAAAAACAAAACAAAAAAAACAGCATCATTCCACTGCTCAGACTTTACTTTCTTCTGCCAGCAGCTTCTCCTGGTTCTCTTCTCGACTGTCAGAGTCTCTGCTCATTCCTGTCAGACTCCGCTGAGCATTGCTGTTGCTTCCCTGCAGCACCTGCCATCACTTCCTTTATTTCTTTATTCTTCCTGTCATTTCTGGCTTTCAAAAACTGTTCAGACATACTGGTGCAATTTCTGGATCTTTTTTTTTTTTTTTTGGCTTTTCTGCAAACCTTGCAGAACTGTGTTTTTCTTGCATCAGTTTCCCACAGCAAAGACAATCTTCAAACCTTGTCTTAGAGACACTTTTTGGGTTATTCTCTTCCGATCGGGTGGTTTTCCCCCCCATCCTTCTGTCGTTATTAATTTTGCTCACTTTGTTCAGTTTGAGTCTCTTTATCCAGCTAAATGCTGCAGTTCCACTTTTTCAAGCTGGATCACCCTCTGAATAAAAAAATCCCCAGACCCTTGGCCACCTACAAGGATTGGGAATGCTTGTTGATAGCTACTGATAAGATATCAAATGGGCACATCGGGGGCCAAAGTGCTGCACACAGAAACGACAACTTGCAACAATAGTTCAAAAGACAAAAACAATTTAAAACTAGACCAGAAGAGATTTACAGTGCCTGCATAACTTCAAATACAGAGTCAAGGAAAACATCTTTATATATAAGAAACTTTATATAATACACATGATTTTGTCACATTTTTCCCACAAAACTGATATTTTCTTTTGAACTTGGCTCAGCAAAACTGAAACAGAAAGTGACATCAAAGGAGAACTAATCAAAAAAAAGGAACCTGGTCTTTGTTTATTGAAACATATTATTTGAACTCTCACTTTTCTTCGTCTCTCTCTGAAACAGACTCAAAATAATCTGAAGAACCATCAGGTTTTTTTCTCCAGTCTGTGATGAAAGGCATTGCATCAATGCTTTATTGACATTTCGACGTCCCCCTTTGTCAACACTTGTTGTTATTTTACATCTGAGTATCTCAACAATTCTTCATCTCAGCACCGTGACATATTGTTTTCCACAATATGTTATCAATGTTATTTGGTGGAGCATCACATGTAAAATTAAATGTAAAAAAATATCACTTACACATTTTTAACATTTAGCTCACTTTCTGATTGTAAAATCCTAGTTAAAAAATTCCACTAGCGTGTTATTGCTATTTAACTCAGTGGTTCCCAACCTATTTTCTTAAAAGCCCCCTTTTCTTACTCCCAAGTCAAGCTGACTCCCGTCCCCCAGCTTACTGTTCTTACATTCTGCAAATTTGTAATAAATGTTACATTTATGTCTAAATATTAAATTCTAAATCTAAATGTAAAAATTAAATCCTAAATATTGTGGTTAAAAGTTGTTTGGTTTAGATTTTTGTATTTCGAAACAGAACACAGCCTTTCCCGTTGGTGCGCCGCTCTGGTTATGACATCATCATCCTGAGACAGTAGCAACTGCTAATGCTGCGAACGGTTCCCTACAAGACATCAAACATGCAGTTGCGGTCGGTGTCCGAGCTGCAATTCAAACTGCCGGACAACATGCACCATCTATATTATTTTCAATTAATATATTTTAAATTTAGATTTTAAATGCAGTTTTCAGCAGCATTTGCGTTCGCTTTTGTTGCAGGATGATGACGACATAAGAGCTGCACACCATAACAGGCTGCAGTCTGTTCCGAAATACTTAATGTAAAATTCAACATTTAAGATGTACCTTTTAAATTTAGACTGACACATTCAGATTTAGAACTTAACATTTAAATTTACCAGTTTCACAGACCTGATCATCTCTGGGAACCAGCCCGAACCTCAGGACAACTATAAGTAAAAGATTTTTAGATCTACGAGATCAGGTGGGAACAAAAGGCTGCAGAAAGTCAGACAGGTATATAGAAGCCTTTCCATTCCAGGTCTTATCAATAAAACTTTAAAGGGATCCCCGATTATTTGTAACATTAGACTTTATTTGATAAACATATATTTTAACTGTAAA
>NW_013952774.1:175061-202770 GCF_001266775.1 Austrofundulus limnaeus
AAATAAAGTCTAATGTTACAACTAATCATGGATCCCTTTAAAATCGATTCTAAAACAAACAACTGAATGGAATAAAGGGAGAGATATTTTCATTCACACATTTTTGTTCATGTTTAAATGATGAGTTGCAGTGATTTGAAATGAACTGTCAGCTGGCCTGATTCTCACTAACATACAAAGTTTCAGTAATTCTGTTGGGAGGGAATAAAAGTGTGGCTCACCCCTTCAACGTCATTTAAATATAAACTTTCTTTTTATGTAAAATAAATATTGTGCTTTTCAAAAAGATGAACTGAATCAGGACAATGCCTGCTTTATTACCTGGGTTGATCCATCTCTGGTGTTATTTAACTTTTTTCTGCCTTTCTTTTATTCTTTTTTCCCCTCTTTGTTCTTTTGATGATTTAAATACAGCAGACTAACTTTATATTGCCTAATAAGATTGACTAAATTCACTTGTGTTCTCTTCTTGTCCTTTTTTATTTGGATTATCCTTAAAACTGAATTGTTTTCTGTTTCTGCAGTAAGAAAGAGAAGGCTTGAGGGAGGACCCATCTTCCCCAAGTGTCGGACAAATGTGTAGAAACCGGGTCTACCTTCATCCTCCTCCCATCAGCCGCACCCTCCTGTCATTACCCTCCCACCCACCGACGGTGCAACAGGTTCAGTTGTTTGGTAAAAGTTCAAGGTTTCTGTTGAAATCTGCAGCGTTCTTCAGAGCTTTCAGTGCATGCAAGAAGTGAGAAAAAGATAGTTTTATTTCTCTGAAGTTTTTGTCGTTCAGGCAAACCTGCAGCTCTTTGTATAAACCTACCAGGCGATGTATGCATTGCCTTTTAAAATTCTCCGGTAAGAAAAGTTAAAGCTTTATAAGATTAAAATGTAACTGTATCATAATTACGTTGTGTTGGTATTATTGTTTTAAAAGCAAAAGCAGCGTGTAGGGTTTCTAATGTGAAGTGTGATACAGAATAAGAAAAAAATAAAAAACGACCCATTAGTGGATTTCTGATGTGCTGCAAACTCAATGAGTCTGAGCGCTTCTGTAATTTAAAGGTAACCTGGCTACTGTATGATTTATCACTGTGTACCAAATATATTTATTTAAGACAAACCTGAGGAAATTGACTCAATCATTTGGACTAATTGTGCTTTACCATGAACTGCTCTTTTTAATTTTACTGGTACAAAACGCAGCATTTATAGTTCGTGTTTGCTTTCTGGGAATATTGTTTTTCTTAAAGATTTTCAATGAGCATTGCAAAGAAAACAAGTTTAAATGGATTAGTGTTACACTTTCAACGGGGTCTGGTTTGTTTACGTCTTGCGCTTACTGGAACAAAGTTTGTTGGCTTCAATAAAAAACAATTTTTGGTGTAAATTTTAATTACAGATTTAACAGGGATCTTATTTTTAAAAATACAGCGTGCTTCTCGAACATCTTTAGCAGTGACGGGTCGTAACAGAAACCACTCCTGAAATACAGCTTTAAACTATTAAACTTGGATTTATGGAGATGTTCTTATCAAGGACAAGTTGTTAGCGTCTTTGACAACTTCATGTGCAAATTCTGCTGAACGTTTAGCAATGCATAAGGAGGACTTTGTTTTCTTTAAAATTTACAGCACAGTAAAAACAATGTACGAGTTCGTTGTGATCTAACCAAGAATAGTAGCCCATGAAACACCAGTAAAAACAGCAAAGTCTAAAAAGATGAACTTAATAATGGGTTTTGAATGCTTCCTTGATGTGGAAAGTTGTACCTGTTGAGTCTGATGAAGTTGTTTTGTACCACAGCTTAATTTCAAACTGGTCAGAGCTGTGTGTCTTTGTGGATGTAAACATTCTTAACTGCATGTTAAAGATAACTTTACACTTTACTGCTCTTCCGCTGTTCTGTGTGTGTGTGTGGGTGTTTTCTATTTTATTGCTTGACTGTTTTTTATTTTATTAGAACACTTGTTGATTGAATGTGTTATTGAGTTTAATAAAAGCTTTAAAACTATTTAACCTTGCTTTTTAGTTACATCTGTGGCATAAACGATACCCTGGAACGACCACAGAGACACTCTGTGGTGAAACATGAGAACAACAGAAACTGTCCTGGTTTTTTCTGCTGAACCTTTTCTGTCAAACAACAGCTTTACTGTGGAAAACTACTAACAGCAAACAAAAACTATTTAAGCAGATGTGCTGCAGTGTCTGAAATCAAGGCTAGAAATAAGCACATTATTATTATTTACTCAGGTAAAGTATAGGATTGAAAAAGTCTACTTACTGTTAGCAAGCGTTTTACTCAAGTGAAAGTATAAGTACTGGTTTTAAAACTACATAAAGTATAATAGTAAAAGTAATGTAAATGATAAAAGGCTATTAAGGACAAAAGCTTAGACTGCACCAAAGGGGTCTATAGTGCACAACCCCACCTCCCCATAAAAACATTTTTCTAAAGACCATAACAATTATAATGATGATGTTGAAAAATTTGGGATGCACTAGGCCAGTGTTTTTCAATGTGGGGGAAGAGGTCCTTAGAAAGCTGGAGGGAAGATTAAAAAAAATTCTAATACGTGTTTTAAATCATTTTCGTAAAACGTAATTTGTTTTTCAAACATTTTAAAATCTAATGTATAATCACAAGCAGAATTATTAGTTATTTAAGAGAGGTTTGAATTGCTGAAAAAAAATTTTTGTTTGTTTTTAGTGGGAGTTGATGGGTTTTTTTTTTTTTACATATTTTGTAGCATTGTTTGTGGGTTTGTAAGGGGGGTCCCTGGCCAGAAGCCAATGCTGTTTGGGGGAGCCATGGCATGAAAAAGTTTGGGAACTCCTGCACTAGTTTGCACATTTAGCACTTTCATAAATCAGTCATGGTCAATGGCTGCTGCCTTCCATCAAAAGGAAACCAAACCTCTAGAGCAGGGATATTCAACTAAATTGCTTCGGGGGCCACAGTTTCTGCAGGTCAACAGCTCAGGGGCAGAACATCCAGCAATCAAAGTTATTATGTAAATAAACCAAATATTACAAAGATCTGTTACCTCTTAATTAGTTTATGTTGCTGCATTTAATCATGAATACAACATACAGAACCCTATAATAAAAGTAGTGATAATAAAACAATATCAAAAACAAAAAGAACACATTTTGCCTTCTTTTCACACAAATATTTTGACATCTCTGATTTGCCAAATTTTATTTTCACTTTCATAGTTTTATCTTTAACTTGTAGTTTTAACTGTCTTGAGTGTTCGTAGAAATGGTTTTACCAGCTTCTAGTCAAGATTCTGACGTTTCTGTAGATACCAAACATGTCTATGTTTATCTAAAATAACTTAGAGTAATTAAAGTAGATAAATGGGGTTTGGGGCTTAAGAGATGCATGAACCAATTGGCGGGCCGAACTTTGGTCACTCGCGGGCCGCCAGTTGAATAGCCCCTGCTCTAGAGTTATATCAATGAAATAAAATTATAAGTAACTGCATAAATTTTCACCCCTTTTTAAGCGATTTTCAGGTTGGACCAAGGGCATAATTTTAAGTCTACCAATTATGGTGGTTATGCTCTAAAACCCTGCATGTAATTTTTAACAATTATGCTTAAGCGTACATATATGACATGGTAAATTTTTTAATCAGGTTAAAGTTACCTAAAGACAAGAGAGCTGCATCTGTCTACTTAACCAGTTAATTTTTATTGTGTTTGAGCAAATTGTCAATTTATTGGGGGGTTATTTTGACTGGATCAAATTATTGTGGAGGTCATAACCCCCCCTCAGCCCCCTGCAAATTACACATATGGGTTGGACACAAGAATTTCCAAGGCCCAATACATCACCAGGGTTTCTGTTTAACCCATCATCAAGAACAAGAAGGAATACGGGACACATGTAACCCTACTAAATGTTCAAAAAGAAAAAAATAAGTAGGTCCTCTGGATGGGTTCTTCTTTAGTGAAACGTTTCGTCTCTCCTCCAAGAGACTTCTTCAGTCTGATGAGTTTCAGGTGAACTCAGCCTTAAAAGCACTGCCTCCACATGGACAAACAGGTTAGTCACATGCAAAAGAGGACCATCGCCTAACAATAGGCTTGATTAGCTCTATTGTTCATAGAGGGTCATGTGCCCCATCACCTGACCCGTGTCGTGTTATGTGAATATAGTGAATGCAAGTGGGGGTTCAACATCCCCTTGTTTTTGTCTCTCCCTCTTTGTGTTGGTATCATTGGGGCCCTGAGGGGGCTGAGTCATACTTGCAATAAAAGCATTGTAGGAGGAGGACAAATGGACACGAAGGCCTCCACCTCTGTTTAATGGTGGACGGTCTACTAAGAGAATGTTGTTTTCACAAACTGAGTGACCAGAAGGAGAATGGTGAGAGAGACCACCAAGGCACCTGTGATCACCCAGGTGAGATGGGAGAGACTAAGCTACTGCAGCCTGGGTTCTTCTTTATCCTTCTGAGAATCTTTGGGAGGAGTGGCAAAGAGTAAGACTATTGAAGAAATCAGAGCTCCAGATGGAATGGGAGAGGAAAAATGTGTAGAATCAACTTTTTTTCAGTTTACTTCATTTTGAATTTGCTGAGGAAAAGAAAGAGAACACGTTCTGTCTGAACAAGATCTTTATTGAATCTCAAGCAGAAACATACACAGGTTAATCCCTTATTGCTCTTTCCTTTCTGTGTCTCGCTCATCCAGAACAATTATACTCAACCTCTTAAGATCTTTTTCTTTTCTGAAACTCAACAGGTGAACTGTGGTAGTCACTTCACATTGTGTGAGGGAAGGCGGCCTCTTTTCTCATCAATCCTGTCCTCTCCTGTGTATTACAGCTAATGTGAAAGCTACATTCGGTTTTCCCTCCATATCCTTTCATTTCTCATGGATCCTGATTGTACTATTGTCAGTTGTGTTTTTATGGCTGAAAGCTTAAGGTTTTAGCTGTTGTTTGAACAGCTACTCGGTCATTCTTCACCAAAACAAGAACTCAAAAACAAACGCACACGAAAAAAGAAAACCCAGCAAAACATAAGTTTCCTGAATACTGTATATACTATACCATACTGTTGAATTGATAATAGTAATAGAGGCTATATAAACATGGCTGTGAAAAACACAGTTAAACTCAGGAGTTATTGCCTTGATATATATATATATTTTTTTTTTGCATGAGAAGGAATGTGATAAATAGCGAACAGGTGGAAGTTTGGATACATATTCTCACAATAAACTGTTTTTTTCCCAGACAAATGGCATGCAAGACACAGGAGACACATTCAGTAAGGGAACAGAAACATTTCTAAACACTGTACAACATGAACATTTACCACACTGATGTCTGAGTGCTGTGGGAGTGCCTGAAGGGCAGACATGACAGAGGAAGTGTGACACTGTGTGCAAAGATTCACATAAATTTCACACACGTTTTAACACACAACATAAACTTTAGGATCACACGACAGTAGTCTTTATTATATATTTTTTTAAAATATGGCTTATCGAGTAATCTTTTTTTATTATTATTTTTATGTGGCAATTTTCTGTAGCTTTTCACCCACCGTGAGGCTTCCAATGCGTTTATTTATGTACAAATTGAAAGGAAGTGGTGAATTATTTTTGCGAGAGAGCTTCACAGCTGTCGCAGAGGAGAGAAATAAGTTTAAAACTTCTCAGAAATAGAAGGAGAAACCATCCAACATGTGTTTATTCCTCCTCTAGTTATTAGATTAACGTCCATCGAGCTAAAATTCACCTGGCTGACGTTGAGTCAGTTTAGGCTAATGGCCTTTTTCACATCGTTGGTCGTCGCTTCATTAGAAAACTTTGATTTGGCTGAAACAAAAACACTTCATCAATTCTACCTTCACTTTATGTTTTATGTGTCATTGTTGGGGGGTGAGAGAAATATCAAATAAGGGTCTGACTCATCCAACCCTGTGAATGAAGCTACAACTACGATGTTAGCTATGCTACTTCTTCAGCATGTCCTGCAGTGGGCCTGGCAGATACTTCATCACTGTGTCCATGATGCTCTCCTCCTCCTCTTCGTCTCCACATCCAGCCGGCACAGCTTTCTTGGGTCGGGTCAAGCTGCCCTCTGCGGGCACCTCTGCAGCGGCTGCCGCCTCCGCTTCGGCCTCCTCGCGCTTTTTCAACCCGTACTGGTGGTCAGAAGCAGACGTTTATAAGAGATGAAAGTTTAAGAAGAGTGTTTCTACTACTGACTACTACTACTGTTTGGCCAAATCAGTTTTGGTCTCACATATTGTTAGTGAGCTTTGCTGAGAAGGGCTCTAATGTGCAGTTGAGGACAGATACACAACCCAGTACGAAACTGGTTTATACCAGGTAAGTAACAGGAAAGCACGACATACATACTGAGTAAGGTCTAGGACAGGGCTCTGCAACCTGTGGGTTTGGGGCCACATGTGGCTTTTGGTCCCTCTGCAGTGGCTCTTTGACCAAGACCAACATGGGATTGTTTTACATTGGTTTTTATACCCACAACATAAAAGGCTTAGAAAGATTTAGCTGTTTTTCCTATTAGTTTGCAAATATGTGATCGATACTACTAATACAATGAGTGAAACATGTTGATTAGATCATGCTAGTATCCTGTTGGCCACTTTAATAATCCATCAGTGTTGCCTTTAAAGACCTTTAAGACTAGCCCCTTAGCAGTTGGCCCTAAAATTCCTTTAAGGCTTTTTGACATTTTTTTTTTATTATTTTTTATCATTTGTAAGGGGTATCAAGCTCCGGTAAAAATCAGAGGAAGTCATCTGACAACTTGGTTTTCAAAAAAAAAAAAAAAAGAAAAAAAAAGCCCCAGGTAGCATTTGGAAATGTCAGAAAATGTTTAAAGGCATAAACCAAACCAAACTCTTTTTTGCCCACCAGTGGAACAAAGACTGCCAAGGGGCTAGGCTAGATAATAATAATAACTACAATTTTTTAAAAATTTGGTATAAACTATATGAGGTGCAACATTACATGTACCCGTATCGAACCGTTTAATACAGTGCTTTAGGCTCAACACACACTTGTATGGAACAATACAGATTTTTAACATTTATTTTATTAACTTGTCTTCTGAAGATGCTCTGTGTTGAAGGATCAGTGGATCTGTGTTCGACTACTCCACCTAGGCTGCATTGTTGAGCGCAGAACAGATCCACTGAGAAACTTGCTGTTTCAGCAACATTTAATTTAAAAACTGTACTTTTGAGGTTAAACAAATGTTCATACTTGATTTAAATAAATAACAACTTAAAATGGGCATGGAAATTTCTCTTTTTTGTATTGAAAAAATATCGAACCGTGAGACTAAAGCATTGAATCGAACCGAATTGTGAATTTTCTGCATCGTTGCACCTCTATATATCTTGTTTGCATTAATATGGGCTAATATGTCCTAAAGTGTACAAATGATAATAAACATTCAAATTCATTATTTATTTTTAAGTTTTTTTTTAATGTTGCCCACAGTGGCCCATGGGCCACCAGTTGATAAACACAATTGGAGCACGTTTTGCAGCTCAGGACACATTTTTATTAGCGAGCCAAGGGAAAGAAATGCCTCTTTTGATTGTAAAGGTTGCAGACCCCTGGTATAGGTACAGAATAGATACATACTGGGTAAGCAGGAGAGTCATTACAGGGTTAAGTACTAGGTCTGAAATGAGTACATAAGTTTAGTACCGACACGTACTGGGTAAGGTACATCCCAGGTAAGTATAAGGCTGGTATGTTTTAAGTATGTAATGGTGTACCATTTAAATACCAGCTGGGTACTGCTCAAGTACAGTACTACCTACAGTGTGTACTGGGCTGTGTTATATTTGTGACCAAAGGTCCTTTCGGCATATCCAAGCTTAAAGTTTCAAATTTCTGCAGAGACTAATTTTATCTCAGCAGGCTTTAGGTTCTGTCAGCACATGCAAAGGTAATATAAATATTGCAGAACGGCATCATGACTAATTAACAGCTTCATGTCATGGTGGCTATTTAAATTTTTTAAATCAGCCCTCTACGGTTGCCAGCTTCTGAATAAAACCTCAGTTCTCGGTCCTTATGATAAGCTTTCTTTGTTCCTCTCACTTCTGAACAGCGTCCTGATCCTCCACTGGTCTATTTTTAATCTGACAGACAAAAATAACACAAAAGTGGTGCAAAAAATAGTCTGCATCAAATCGTTTGGATAGTAAAAAAAGGAGATTTGCTGTCACACAGGCCGGAAATTGAAGCCATGATGAAATCAGGATGAAAGCTAGAGTCTTTAAAAATTTTCTACCTCCATTTCACAACAAATAAAAGCTTTTTTTTCTTTGTCAGCTTCTGTTCTTTTAATAAAAGACCGACTGTAGCTCAGATAACAGCTTGTTCCACAGCTGCTTTGTGGAGCGTCATACCTTGTCTCTAATGCCTTGCCTCATCGATTCCCTCTCCGCCTCCATCTTGGCATATTTGGCCTTCCTCTCCTCCTCCTGCTGCCTCAGCGCCTCCTGTCGCTCCTCCTCTTTCTTGGCTGCATCGGGGTCTTCCTCCTTCTCCTCCCCACCCAGCATCTTGCCAACATCAGGGGGTCCCCCTGAAAGAGAGGAACATAAAGATGCAGTCGGAGTTGAACTTTTAAAACCTGACTTTTACATTTCTTTTCATGCAAAAATGCAGCTTTACACTCATGAGTGTATAATGACAAAGATTTGTTGTTTTTTTTACTCATTCTCAACTTTGATGCTCAACCCATAAATGCAGTTTTCTAACAAATACAGCAACATTTAAGGGGAAATGTTCAGTTTTAATAAAAAAAAAACCCCACTAAATATTGTTTCAACAAATACTTTTTTTTACGCCCAGATTTCATCCGGGCACAAGGAGGTGCCAATACATCACCTGTTTTAATCAAACTAATGACCTTTCAATTCCATTTTTGACAATTTTGTGTTTTTTCAACACCATTGTGAATTTACACTGCAAAAAATGTCCACCTAACCAAGTTTTAAACTCTCTTATCCAGCCAAAAAGTATTTTTGATCTTGTTTTGAGACTGATTTACTAAACAAGAACTGATTGTGTAAGAATAATAATCTTGTTTTCAGAATGTGTAAGATTATTTGTCTTGTTAGTCTGAAAATTTGACTCAAATTAAGTCAAAATTTCTGCCATTGGAGTAAGAAATATTTACTTGGTAAGATTCTTGAAATACTTGATTTGACTCATTTTTTTCTTATTTCAAGAATCTGACCAAGTAAAATTTTCTTACTCCATTGACAGAAAATTTTGACTTGAGTCAAATTTTCAGACTAACAAGACAAATAATCTTACGCATTCTGAAAACAAGATGATTATTCTTATGCTGCGTTCACACCGAACGCGATTTCAGCTTCAAAATCGCAGCCAACGCTGAAGTTTGAAGCTTGTGCACTTCGAGGTCAGACGCAGGACAGCTCTTGAAGCGCTGCACGGCGACAGCCTCCCCGCCCCTCCCTCCTCTGTTGGGCTCTGTTTAATGTCGGACGAGGAAGTGGCTTTGCTTTATTTACAGAGAGCAAGAGACGTGTCAGGTTCATCAGATAATTAATTCATAATTAATTCACCAGATAATTCAGAGTAGAGGCTCACAGCTGCTTTCAGGACTATTTTTCCAGTCTGATGAGTCGCTGCCACGCATTGCTGCGGATCAGGACACGACTGCAGGCASTCATTTCAGCTGAAGAGCTCCGCTCCGTCTGTTTCAGGTTAGTGGACATCATTCAGTAAACTGTCCCGTCGGGAAATATGTTGCTACGTCACATAGTGGAGTCTCTCTGATTGGTTGATGTGGCGCGTCGAGCTGCAAAAGTTCAGATTTCCCAACTTCAGCGATTTGGACGATCTGAGCGTCGAACGCTCAGATCGTTCAAATCGTTCAAATCGCGCTGCTCTAATCGCGCTTGAGGCGCCGCAGAACTTCCCGATGTTGCTTGAAGCGCGTCCACCATAGACTTTGCATGTAAACCTGCTGCTCCTGACGCTGAAATCGCGTTCGGTGTGAATGCACCATTACACAATCAGTTCTTGTTTAGTAAATCAGTCTCAAAACAAGATCAAAAAGACTTTTTGGCTGATATAAGGTTTTAAAACTTGGTAAGATGGACAGTTTTTGCAGTGTAGGAAGTTCCTTCATTAAGCTCTTTAAGAAAACAACCAGTCAATAAAATAAATGCAGCATTATAGTGCAAAATGCAATCTAAAGTGTGATTATTGGATTAGTCTCCGATATAAGCCTTCTTTTTGTTCTTGTGTGAACTGAACATTATATAATGTCTCCAGATGCCAAGACTGAAAAATGCTGAATAATGTGGAGATTAAAAAACTGGAACAGGCAAATTTGACTTTATCTTTTCTTAAAAGCCAGTGATCTGGAAGACGTTGCCAAAAAGAAAAGAGGGAGGAAGGAATAAACTCTGAAATTACGCAGCAAGACTGTAGTTTATGGAAAACAAGGCGAGAGGAGGAGAATCTCATCAAAACTATTTTGTCCAATTAGCTGAGCTGCTCCAGCAGTTTATGGGTGAACACCCAGAGGAGGAGAGCGAACGAGCCGGAGAGAAAGACAGGAAGAGAGGAAGGGGGGGAAAGAGGTAGAAGAGGCTGAGAGAGGAGGCGAGAGGGAGGTAAGAGTCATCTGAGGAGGAGACGCAAACAACTAAGTAAAGGTTCTTTAAGTCCGCAGCTTCCCCTTCGGCTTCTGATGGAGTTTTGACTCATCAGCATAATAAAACCAAGCTTCAGCAAAATAAGTGAGAGAGATAACAATCATTAGAGGCAGAGAAGAGAAAAAGACTGAATTTATCCAGGTTACAAACTATAAACAGTAAATTACCAGTTAAACAAATTACTTTTTTTAAATGAAAGATCTCAACAAAGAAGAAACGTGTTTATGAATCAGGGATCAAACGTAAATTACTGTATCTTCATACATCTAGGGCTGGTTTAATGAACAAACCGGCCAATTAGAGAATAATAAATTACAGTTGTTCTGTTATGGAGTGTAAATGCAGCCCAACAGAACTCTGCCCAGATGTTTCCACGTTCTACATCTGCGTGAGTAGAAATGTCTTCCTTGTAGATCATCTGTGCCCCTCAGACTGACCTGCAGCTGCAAGAGAGACATTCTTTAAAAGTCAGCCCACTCGTTTGCATAATCTTGAACAAAGCAGTAGTCGAGTGTGGTTTTAGCTCTTTGATGAAAAAAAAAATCCCAAGGATTTAAATTACAAGGTTTGTCAAACGCTCATAAAATTACAATCTGAGAGCGTTTGCAGCAACAAGGCTGCAGTTCTCTACTTATGGTTCTCTATAGCAAATAAAACAGCTGGGGTTTTATTAAATGTCCAATATTTGCTAAATCGTTTATATTTAGAGCTTCTTTCTCTTTGTCTTAAAGGGATCAGCAGGATTTCAGGTCTTCATACACCAGATTTTACCAGAAACGGTTGTTTGTGTTTGTGTTAGGTTGATGGCGCGAAAGCTAAAGAAGACATGAAAAGTAAAATATATATATATATATATATATATGATCGTAGATATAAAGAAATCTCACAAGGGCACGATTAAAAGTTTTTGGAGAAACTAAGAAGTCCCAACAGAAAGCTGACTCACTCAGTCCAAACACACCAAAATTTACACACAAGTGAAACCTTTTCATGTTGAAATTTGTCAGAATAAAGAAATTCATTTTTTAACTGATGATATCTATTTGTTTAAAGTCTCTAAATATCAAAATATGACAAACAAAAAGAAAAAAAACTATGTTGCCTTAAATGTTGGAAAGCAAAACTGCTTAAAAAAAAGAATTGCTGAGAGTTTTCCAATGATGCCAAGAAAGGATCCCGATCAGGACGGGACACTTCAGTCAGATTGATATCTTTATATCGCACACCAATCATCTTTTATGGCCTGACTACGTGCTGCAACAAAAAGCAGAACTGATGTGTTGCACAGTTCTGTGGAAACACAACCAAGGAGAGAGTTGGCATTTATTATTTCCTGGAAATCAAAGTCTTTGCATCGTCCTCAGTGTTTGTGTTCAGCTGCTCTGACTGTTGCAGATGAGGGAGGCTCATGCGTGTCTTACATCAGCCCTACATGTTTGCACAGAGGAGTGTTCAAGTGAATCTAAAGTACTTTTCAGCTGTTATTTGTCCCAGTTAAAGTGTTCCACTTGACTGCTCATATTTAAAACACTTAAACGCTTCGTCCTAATTGTTGATACAGAAACTGTACAGAAAGAAAAAATCAAAGCAAAATGTTACATTATGGGACTTATCACCAACTGACAGCAGGAGGGTTATTAACCAACCTGCACCTTTTATGATAAATGATAAGATAACTTGAGGTATCCAGTGTTGTATAAAGTCCCTCAAAGTAACACTTGAATAAAAGTCCAAGTATCTTATCATAAAATTACTTTGGTAAAAGTTAGTCTCCTCTAAGAATATTACTTGAGTAAAAGTCTTAAAGTATCAGAATTTTTTTTGTACTTAAGTATCAAAAGTAAATTTCTGACATAAAATCTACTTAAGTATTAAAAGTTAGAGTATTGAGTAACAGTGTGTGGTTAGATTTTCCAAAATACATTTATTGGGAGATGACCTCCAAAAAATATTTTTTCTAAAAACATGCATTTGTATGACGGAGTATTAGAGCCACAAAAAGAGATTTTTTTGATTTTTTTATTACGAGAATAAAGTCATAATATTACAACGTTAAAGTGATATAAAATAAAGTCATAATATTACGAGATTAAAGTTGTAATATTACAACGTTAAAGTTGTTTAAAATAAAGTCAATCTTACGAGATTAAAGTTGTAATATTACGACTTTAATCTCGTAATATTATGAGTTTGAAGTCGTTATATTACGAGATTAAAGTTGTAATATTACGAGATTAAAGTCATAATATTACAAGATTAAAGTCATAATATTACGTCATAATATTACGAGATTAAATTCAAAATATTATGAGTTTAAAGTCGTAATATTACGAGATTAAAGTCGTAATATCACGAGTTTAAAGTCGTAATATTACGAGATTAAAGTCATAATACTACGAGATTAAAGTCATAATATTACAAGTCATAATATTACGAGATTAAATTCAAAATATTATGAATTTAAAGTCGTAATATTACGAGATTAAAGTCGTAATTGTACAAGTTTAAAGTCGTAATATTACGAGATTAAAGTCATAATATTACGAGATTAAAGTCATAATATTATGAGTTTAAAGTCGTAATATTGTAGCCTTTACATGAAAAGCATGCAAAATGAGGAACGTTGAGCAATTTCTCAAGTTGGTTTTTAGTATTGCTATAAATAAATAGTTAATCTTTTAGCACATTAGTATCAAACTATCAGTAGCAGGATTTCGAAATTGTGCAAACGACTATAAAATGAAGCTGAATTGTAATTAATGGATGCATAGACAGATTTAGTCGGCACGTAGCTAATTTGGATGAAAGATATTAATCTGTCACTGGCCCTAATACTCTGTCGTACAGCTGTGATGGATTGTGTACAAATTAATACAGTATCAGAAGGGTACATTTATACTTCTCATCCAACTACAATTAAATTCACTCTATCCTTAAGTGCAGTAACAAAGTATTTGTTCAAACAAATACTTGTACAAACAAGCAAGATTTCTGGCTGTCACAGACCTGTAACTTCTTTTTTAAGAGGCTCCTCTTTCCCCCACTCATTACCTGTATTAATGGCACCTGTTTGAAGTCGTTAACAGTATAAAAGACACCTGCCCACAACCTCAAACACTCACACTCCAAACTCCACTATGGTGAAGACGAAAGAGCTGTCGGAGGACACCAGAAACCGAATTGTAGACCTGCACCAGGCTGGGAAGACTGAATCTGCAATAGGCAAGCAGCTTGGTGTGAAGAAATCTACTGTGGGAGCGATAATCAGAAAATGGAAGACATACAAGACCACTACTAATCTCCCTCGATCTGGGGCTCCACGCAAGATCTCAGCCCGTGGGGTCAAAATGATCACAAGAACGGTGAGGAAAAATCCCAGAACCACAAGGGGGGATCTAGTGAATGACCTGCAGAAAGCTGGGACCAATGTTACAAAGGCTACCATCAGCAACACACTACGACGCCAGGGACTCAGATCTTGCAGTGCCAGACGTGTCCCCCTGCTTAAGCCAGTCCATATCCAGGCACGTCTGAAGTTTGCTAGAGAGCATTTGGATGTTCCAGAAGAGTATTGGGAGAATGTCATATGGTCAGATGAAACCAAAGTAGAACTATTTGGTAAAAACACAACTCGTCCTGTTTGGAGGAAAGTGAATGCGGAGTTGCATCCAAAGAACACCATACCAACTGTGAAGCATGGGGGTGGCAACATCATGCTTTGGGGCTGTTTCTCTGCAAAGGGACCAGGACGACTGGTCCGTGTACATGAAAGAATGAATGGGGCCATGTATTGTGAGATTTTGGGTGCAAACCTCCTTCCATCAGCAAGGGCAGTGAAGATGAAACGTGGCTGGGTCTTTCAGCATGACAATGATCCCAAGCACACTGCCAGGGCAACAAAGGAGTGGCTTCGTAAGAAACATTTCAAAGTCCTGGAGTGGCCTAGCCAGTCTCCCGATCTCAACCCCATCGAAAACCTTTGGAGGGAGTTGAAAGTCYGTGTTGCCCGCCGACAGCCCCAAAACATCACTGCTCTAGAGGAGATCTGCATGGAGGAATGGGCCAACATACCAGCAACAGTGTGTGCCAACCTTGTGAAGACTTATGGTGCGTTCACACCGAACGCGATTTCAGCGTCAGGAGCAGCAGGTTTACATACAAAGTCTATGGTGGACGCGCTTCAAGCAACGTCGGGAAGTTCTGCGGCGCCTCAAGCGCGAACGTTTGACCTCTGTCATTGCCAACAAAGGATATACAACAAAGTATTGAGATGAACTCTTGTTATTGACCAAATACTTATTTTCCACCATTATTTGCAAAAAAATTCTTTAAAAGTCAGACAAAATGATTTTCTCATTTTTTTTCACAGTTTGTCTCTCATAGTTGAGGTCTACCTATGATGTCAATTACAGGCCTCTCTCATCTTTTTAAGTGGGAGAACTTGCACAATTGGTGACTGACTAAATACTTATTTTCCCCACTGTAAATAAACTAAAACCAAGCATTAAAAATGCAGTAATAACCAATAAAAACTAGCAAATCTACTTTAAAAACTAATTAAAACTAAATGTATTAAAAGAAAAAAGTCACAACGAACTTAAACTAAACTATAAGGAAAAATCTAAAATTATTATAACCTTGGTCAGCACTGACGCCTCACAGCAAGAAGGTCCTGGGTTTAAATCCCGGTTCATTCACTGTGGAATTTGGACGTTCTCCTTGTGCACGAGTGGGTTCTCAAAAACAGGCCCAGGCTTCCCTCGCAACTAAGCTCTGTGATCTTATTGGGATTTGCCTGATTAAATAAAAGCTAATAAACACAAATGAGTCATTTTCCCATTCTAAGATGCTCTCAGTCTAAAACTCCTTGCATGAAAAGTGATGGGCGACATGCATTCCATCAAGGAATGTCAGACCTTTATATAAGTTGGAGGAATTGTTTTAAAGTTGCAGATAAAGTAACACGTCTGCAAAAGAAGTCTGTTGACTTTTGCTGTCCTTTTTTTACAACTTCAACTAATATTGCCTCATAACATGGATCTGATAATCTTTACCTTTACTTTATTGGCCTTTACAGCCCACAGCATATAAGCTGTCATCAGTAAGATCAGTGAAAGTTAATTTATGCAGTTCATGGCTTTTTTTAAAAAGCAGCTTTAAATGAGATCTATTTAGGTTAAACTGCATTGGTTCAGCTTCTTGATTCTTGAGCTCCGGTGTCATTTTCTTTAATCCTCTCCTTTTGGCAGTTCTCTGTAAAATCTTTGTTAAATCCAAGGTCTTAAGGGAAAGTGAGAGAGATGACCAACCTTGGTAACCTCTCCCAGAGTCTGCATTTGGACCGCATCAGATAAGTGGTTCTTATCGCTCCTGTTTTAAACCCACAGTGTGAAGGACGTGGTCCAGAGCCAGATGGAAATCATTGCTTTGGTAAAGCTTTTTAAACATCCCGGTGGCGTTAAATGTAAAAATACTTCTTGTGCAATACTTTTGCACATTTATTTCAGCCACACCTTATATGTGTGTGAAGGAGAGGGAGGCAGGTGGAACGGTGAGGCTACAAGGAGCAGAGTTCCCACAGGTGCAGGACTTCAAATATTTACGGTGAACTGTGCAAGAAAACAAAGTTTGGTGAAAAAAGAAGAAGAAGAAGAAGAAGAGTGTCCAGAACAGACGGAGAAACGTTTCAGGACTGATTTGTGACAAAACGTGGCAGCAAAGGTCAAAGGAAAGGTTTACAAGAGCGAGTTTGAAACAGTGGTGTTGACAAAATGACAGGAGACTGAACAGGAAGTGTCAAAGATGAAGATGCTAAGGTTCTCTTCGGGACTGACAAGAATAGTTAAGATGAGGTCATCAGAGGTGCAGCACAGGCTGAACGACTGGGAGGTAAAGTTGGAGAGACCACGGCGATGGTTTTGGACATGTCCAGAGGAGGGGACAGAGTTGGCAGAATGAGTTTAGAGATTCAGCTTCCAAGAAGACAGAGTGAGACAGAGGAGGACGATGCACTGTGGTGACCCCTGAAGAGGGAACAGCCAAAAGAAGAAGATTTTCGCAAATATATTCAAAAGCTAAAAATGTGAAAAGAGGATGCTGTGCCTTCTGTCGACTTCTTTATGCCAACGTCTCATTCTGTCCACCGTTTATTCCAGAGGAGAACAAATACCAACTGTTTAGTTACCTGATATTCAACAGCATGACAAGCATTTATTGGCTAATTTCACTTTCAAATCTCCAAGATTTGGATTTGTGGTAAAATGTAAGATAGATTGTAGTTTCCCTGTCCAGATTTATTTGTTAAATTTTCCTCCAGTTCCCAGTAAATGTTTAAAGTAGTACAGAACAAGGTGATGATATAGTTGTCATCTATGTGAGAATTAACCAGCTATAGTTTAAATAAATGAGGCGACTTTGATTATAAAAGTGAGACATTCGGAACCAGAACAGGAGTTTAAACTTTAGACACAACCAAGCTGGTTTTAAACAGACTTAAACACAAACTAACAGAAAATCATGGGATAAGGAAGGAATCATAAAGAAAGATAAGAACTGTTTTTCTTATTATCTTCTGTTTCAGGAGAAAAGATGAGAAAGAGTATTTCAATGTGTCTCTTGTTCCGTTTCTTCCCAAAAAAATGTAGTTTTTATTTATTTATTTATTTATTTATTTATTTGCATATGTAAAGATTTGAGCTGAAATAACACAGGTTTTAAATATGCAACAAATAATTAACAAAACTGAAACCAAATAAAAAATGAATAAATTGTTGCTTTTTATGGATGAAAATGTCACCTACTGTATAAAGAGGTAAATAACACTTCTCACATAATATATAGAATTATCAAATGTTTTTAACACCAGGTTCAAGAAAAAAATAAAATAAAGAAAGTTTAAGGCTGTAGTACAAAAAAATTAGAAAAGATCACCAAACAAACAAGTTATTTTTAGCTGCTTATTGATGTTATTTACAGACGCCAAAGGGGAAATTTGCCCTTTTCCACTTTCAGTAATTTGTTGTCATGTATAAAAAGCATCAGTCAGTCGTACAGATTGGAGGATTGAGTCATAACTTCAATAAATGAATCTTTTATTTAGTTATTAAATTATTTAGATTCCAGCTTTTGTTGCTCAGTCGAGCTGAAACGTGAGTTATTCCTAAAAATAGAAATGCATCTGTGTTGTTTGTAAAGTGTCAGATTAGCAAAGCAACTTTTATAGCCAGAGTCTAGTTTTTCCATCCACTCCCAAACTGCAGGGTGAGGTTTCCAGCAGTCAGATGAAATTACTGACCAACTTCTTGTTGCTGTTTCTACACAACTTAGCTGGAAGTTGTGGGATGAACGTGTCTGGGGGGATCGGGTGGCGTGGCCGTCTCAGCAGATTCTCCCCCCGACGTATCGAGTTCCAGCCCTGCTGCGTCATTACAGCTCGACCATGTTCCTGTTTCTTTCAGTCTGTTACTGGAGACACCTGGATCGCTTAATGCACTGGATGCATTTTCTCTGTCACACAGACTCACACTCATCACCTCACATACTCAGGAAAACCCTCAGAAAGGGGACAGACGGTTCACCGCCGGATCACAGAGCGGAACAAAGAAAGATTGAAGGAATAAACAATGAAAAGATTTTATGTTTTATATTTTTCATTTTAGTTTCTCTCAAGGTATAAGTTCTAGTAATCAATTAAAGGCCTAGCATTTCTTAAAGGAATGCACATCGCCCTCTGCCTTTCATGCTAGAAATTTAGACTAAAATCATTTTATGATGAGAAAGGATCAAGTTAGAGATGTAAAATATAATTATATGCAATTTTATACTATATTGTAATATGTTGTGTGGTCTTGCATGATCTGTTAGTGCTTGGAATTTGTTGTCATGATTTTTGCCTTGGTTAGTGTTTTATGTGATCGTTTCTTAGTCGGTTTTGTTCTCGTGTTTTATTTTCTTATTTCCTGCCCAGTGTTTCCTGTCCACTTTGTCCTCAGTCAGCTTCAAACCGTTTTTTTTTTCAGCCTGCCACTCAGACCTGTCCACAGTTTATCACCCAGGTGCTTCCACTTCTCACCCTCTGTATTCATCTGGTCTCGTGTCTTTGTTGCCCCAGAGAGTCAGTAGCTGCGTTTCCGTTGCAAATGTGCTCGAAACTTTGTCGATATTCTGTTAATGTCGAAAAAACACTGTTTCGCAACTGTAGGTTTCCATTAAGTAAGAAATGCTATTAAAGTCACGAGTGAATACGTTTGTTCTCGCAATAAGTCATTACAAACATGGCGGCGATGGATATAAACACATAGCATGTTGCTACCACGACACTAGCGCTCATCATCAGAGGAGACGTCGGCGTCTTTTATCGAGGCTTTCCAGAGACAAGCCCCTACTTAGGAGCGACTACGTATGCTGTGTTTTTGGGAAATTGTAGTCGGTGAGTTTACTACTTTATTTTACTACTTCTGTGATATTACAACTACTTCTACTTCCTGGTATCTTTGTCGTCGTCTTTTTCGCCAGTAGAAACAGCTGGTTGTTGATCACGTGACTCCAGTGATGCGAAAAAAGTGTTTCCATTCCAATTTTGTGAAAAACACCAATTTCGATACGGCCGAAATACCACCTCACCCTAGCGCAAAAACATTTTGTCGACAAATGTAGTTTTTTTGGAAACTGACGTGTTTCCATTGAGCAAATTTATTTTTGAATTCTAATTTGCGCATTTTCATGGTCAGTGGAAACACAGCTTGCCTGTTTTTCATGCCTCCAGTCCTGACCACATCCACATTCTCATGTTTCTCCTCCTCGTTGTTTTTGTAAGTTTGTTACCGCCACGTCTGCTTTTTCTTTCATTATTTAATAAATAAGGTTTTAACTTTAGTTCCTCGTGTATGCCTGCTTTTTGGGTTTTTACCAAGACCATGACAGTGTTTATATTTGTAACTGACTCTCAGCACCACACCAAAGTTTAGTTCGCACCACAGCATGTAAAACAATTACAAATCCTATTTTTATTTTACAGAAAAGAGCCGCAAGAATTATCACAAAAAAACAATTACAGTCACCCATCAAATTCACTGTTCCATCAGTTGAAGTTATTAAAGTTCTACGACTTGTAATATTTTGTCCGTTATGTATAGGGCTCAAAAAACATGTTACCTTCGAACATCCAATTACATTTTGTTAAAAGAGAGAGTTGTTACAATCTTAAAGGGATAGAAATGTTTGTCAAACCTAAAGTTTGAAGCAGCTTGAGGGGATAGAGTGCTAAAATCCAGGGAATAAAAGATGACATGAAAAGGGCCAGATCAGCATGTGTATTTAAGACAAAAGTTAAAGGTTAATTTGTTGGAGAAATATAAAATGGTTTTATATAAGATTTGTTGCTCAAGAAGGATTTAAACCTTTATTGATTTTGTTTTTGCTTTTTCTTTTTTTTTCTTTGTATGTTTTTGTTTTGTGCTTAGTATTTGAAGATTATTTTTGGATTGAATAAGTTTAGTGAGAAAAGCGGAAGAAATTATAAGACTTCTTTTCTTCTTCTGCTACATTTCATTTAATTTCTGATTGTATTTTGTTGTATATAGAATTTGTTGTTGTTTTTTTTAGATAAATGAATAAAATATCAAATTCACAGCCTTTTGTGTGTGTTGGTTGACGTTGCTTAGCTGTGGCTGCCATTTTGAATTGGGTTGACTTTAAAAATGAATCAGTTGTAAAAGTACTAAAATCAATTCAGTGAGCAATGGGAGTAAACGCTTATTGTGCGGACAAATAAACACACACACAAAGGCAAAAACACTACTGCCCTTCCAGTGGCCAATTGGCCACTTAACACTTTCACATTTTGCTTTCACATATAGGACAGTTGAAGGCCAAAGAAAGAAGATGGGAGGAGGAAGAAATAGCAAAAGTCTAGAACAGAGGTGGGCAATCCTGGAAGGCCACTGTCAGGCAGGTTTGAATGAATGATTACCAAGCCTCTGCAGAACCTGAAGAGGTAATTAATCACTGACTCAGGTGTTTTGGAGTAGGAAAACAAGGAAAACATGTAGGATAGTGGCCTTCGAGGACCAGGATTGCCCATTCCAGGACTAGAATCAGAGCAGAAATGTAGTTAAATAAGGAGTTATTTAAACCAGCAGTCATATTGGTTAAAGACGTTTCCACAGCAGATCGACTGCTGGTTAGATTGATCATTTGGCTAATTGGTTTCTTTCAATATCTGACCACGTGCTCACTCACGAAGAGCTTTAAAGCGTCCATCTTTTGAGCACATTTAACTGACATCTCTGGAGTAAGGTTAGATTAGAAATCCAAGAACATGGACCAGGACTGCAGGACAGCAAACAACAACAAAAAAAAAAAACACTGATTATAACTCTTTCCTGTAATCTTTATGTCCAAACTGCCGCCACGTTTGGCCGTTAGATGCTGTTGCAATGTGCAAACAGCTCTCTGTTATTTAAAACATATTTCTGCCATAAAAAGAGACAAAGTCTCAAACAAACCTTATCAACCTACAGGAGGAGCGCAGCCCGACTTGTGCCGAGCGAAACCAGCATTCTCAACTCAATGCAGTTGATTTAAGAATTCATAGTGCGGACACGAGGCGCAGCAGCTATGCAGAGAGAGGCGGGCAGTTGCATCTCCTGCATCCCAATGAGCAGACAGGAACGGGCCCCAACTCCGACTGTTTAACTTGCTCTGCAACCCGGAGAGGAACAGTTCACGCACGACTCGCCAGACTGTGTGTGACTGTTGGTGGTCAGGCGCCACGTTTCTGACTTTTGCCCCGAAGCTAAAGCCGACAAGAAGGTTGAATTACTGAGTCATTATGAGGAGTAATTAGAGGCCAATAATAGCTGAGATAATATTCAAGAGGAGAAGGCTTTAAAGGACAAAAGTCTTGCGGAAACATATGTTAAGCTTTGCTCTTGGCCCGACAGCTCGTCTCTGTCTCACTTGTCTCAAAAGGTACCAAAGGTTATTAAAACCTTTTTTTTTACATTAAGCTGTAGCTGAAATGAGTTGTTGCTTCCAAAAAAAAAAAAAAAAAACCTGTTCTTTTTATTATTGATTTTAACACTACATCTGCTGATTTGGATTTTATTAAAAAAACTACCCGATTGACAGAGAAATGAAGCCAATTCTACAATATCACGCAGAGGACAAAATAGCTTTCCATTAGCATCTCGCGTCAAGCTCTTTTGCTGTCAAGGGCTTAGAGGAAGGAGTTGCACTCCTTTAAGTGAAATTATGCTGCTGTTTTCAGAAAGCGGAAAAGAAAACGTGTTGCTGAGATCAGCAGTTTGGTGCAGGATGGGGCGCAGTCCAGCAACACCGCCCCCTGTTATTACACGGTAAGTACTGGTACAGCGCTGCTGCTCGGCGTCCCTTTAAATCCTTTGCACTGCAGTGCTGTTAAATCAACCTCACGCCCCGGCAGACTACTCACCTCCCAGCGCAGCTTTCATTACAAAATTCATGATGAAGCAGTTCTGTGGTCTCCTCCTCTTTCAGCGATGGGGGATGCAGCGGTGTCAGGGACAGACCTGCAGCCAGGGGACAGAACACATGAGATACACTCCAGGGTTACAGGGGTTTCATGGGACGGTGGAGGTGGAGCGTCCGGACGAAAGGGTTTGAATGGGCAAAGAGCAACAAGAGCTCTACCCTCTACTTCTGCAGGAGACACACACACCATCTACTCTACATAAACACAGAATGTGATTAAGTTTGGGAGCAAAACTCAAAAACTGGGCTGAGATATATCTAGCACAAAAACCCTCCTGAAAGGAGTTCTTTTGAGACACCTGCGCCCTCGATTTGCAACCACTCCATCATGGGTGGGTTTCTGCTGACTCTGCCTGCTTCTCCCCATCCATCCTGGTGGAAGTGACTCCCAGCAGAGGAGAGGGGAGAGGCTGAACAAAGGCAGTCAAGGTCTGTCCGTGGTCCTCAGAGAGCATCACTCCTGCAACACTTTACATATTGATACAGAAGGGATCGTTTTAAAGGTGCTTTGCTTTGTTAACACTTATTCCTTTAATTCTGCACTCATTAATCAGGGGTCATGACACATTCAAGCGTACAAATGACTTAAAACCAAAAACACTCACAATAAATAGTCTTTTATACATTCAACACTCATTTCAGGGTAAAAAGTCTCAGTTCACAGCGAGCTTGCAGCTTTTTATGATTATTTTTTTGTAACTTTTTCACAACCCATGCAGTTCTGCTGCGTTTTACAGCATCGCCTGACTTGGCGGTTAAACTTGCTGCAGCCATTGTTATAAAATCTGTTTCATCTCCTGGGTCATTTTCATCCCCACACCTAAAGTCAAATCTGCACCAGGCAAACATCTTTAATTCATCCCCCTGCTTTCTAGCACTTCGCCAACATCTGCAGCAGAATGCTCTGTCTCCTCGCATGAACTCCCCCCACTCTCCACCCCTCCCCCGTAGTAACCAAGTGTTCTCAGTGCAGCATCCCAGTACATCCACAGCAGAGGACAGCTTTTACTTCAAACTGGCTAACGCCTGAACACAAGCAGCAGAAAGCTTTGTCTTTTTATTTTAATGCATAGTAGCGCAAGCGTCTTTCGCCAAGAAGTGCAGAAACATCCCACCATCCTGTCCCGCTCAGCATCCTCATCCCTCGTTTGTCCGGACATCCTTTACCTGGGGGGGGGTTTGGTCCTCCTCTCTTCCCAGAAAGCCTGCGCAGTGCTTAAATCAGTCCGTCTCCTTCTTCTCCCTCAGTGGGGATTCGAATAAAAACACAAGTTGTGAGTCTGACAGGACCGGAGGTGCCTCTCTTTGTGTGTCACTGCACAGCTCTCAGTTTGTAGGCATGCCGGTGGTGTCAGAGTCAGGCTGCAGCGAGGAGGAGGAAAATCTATTCCTGCAGGACGAGGGGAGAACATGCACAAAGAGAGAGAAAGGGGAGGGGGTAAACATTAAGCCTATATTCCACCAGTTCAGTTCAGTTGGCCAATTTGAACACTGTTGTTAGTATGAACATATCAAAAGTGTTTTTTAATCAGCAACTGTAAGTTTGCATCAAATTAGATGATTTCAAATACTAATAAAACTGGAGTTCGCATTTTCTGCGAAAACGGATTGTTTAACGCAGAAAGATTTTTGCTGAAAATAAGCAAAGAAGTACAAACATTTAGCAATTTCTTGGAGCCAGTAAAGATGAAATCAGCAGAAAAGAGCTGAAAAAGCTGAATCTACAAAAGCAGAAAGAGCACATGTTGCTGAGCTGAGCAGTATCACAAAATGTAAAATTAGCTGAAAATAAAGCTTAAAAGAGCTGAAAAAGCGTAACAAGTTTAAATTAGCAAAAAGAAGCTGATAAAAGCACAAAAAATAGCAGAAAAGCTGAAGAAGCTACATAGATGAAAATGCAGATTCCAAAACGCTAAAAATAGCCGAAAAGAAGTTGAAGTACGCTGAAATGATCACAATGACGTTCAAATGTAAAACCAGAACAAAAGGTGAAAAGTGCAGATAAAGTTCAGCTATTTTGAAGGATTCTAAGGACATTGATGACAGCTCAATTCATTTGCAATGAGAATAAAAATGGCAGAAAAAGCTAAATATCTTAAAAAGTATAGTTTACTAAAATAGCCAAAGTCATAGCTGGAATATCCTGAAGGAGCTTTGATGCATGAAATGTTGAAATAGCATAAAAAATTGTGGAACGAGATACGTGCCGAAAAACGTCCAAAAGAAAAATGGATCATCTCAGTAATAAGCATTTGGCTTTAATAAAAGTGCAGAAAAGCTCAGTCAAAGCACTGAAAATCATACATGTTTAATCTTGAAGACCTTGCCACAAAGATTTGTACATATTTTAGTTTGACTCCACTTTCTATCAAATGTTCAGCATTGAAATGTAGGCAGATCTGCTGTTCTGTGAGCACTATTTTATTGCAAATATTGCATTTTAAATCACATGAACATTGTCTCAGCCCTTCTGGTTGACACGTGTACAGTTTGAAATAGATACAGTATTATCGCATCATCTGAATGTTGATTTTTTTTAAATGGTTTTAATCAGTTTTTCCTTTTTATTTTTGTTTTTATTCTGTATTGTATTGTACAGCACATTGTTCCATCGGAGATGAGATAAATTGGAGTGAAAAACGTTTGTTGAACAGGAAAATGTTTGCTGATATGGCCTCTTGCTACTAAACACTCGTAGTGTAATACAGACAGTGTTGTTTCTGTAAATATATAACGCCAAATACAGCTGGTAAGAATTTGTCATTTATGTACATTAAAAGTAAAAATATGAATTTGAAACTCTTTTGTTTAACCAACATTTCTTAAATCTCCTGAAATCTGATTGAGGCAGGTATTACTGTTACTGTCTGACAGGTAAAACTAGATTCCTAAGATGTAAAAATCATTTTTTCTTCTAATCCTCATTGCAGATGTTCAGTTGTGGGATGTCACTTCTCTCATTATTCATGCAGAAAAAAAATCTGCAGGAACAAGAGATGCTGCGGCAGCAGACTTGTCCTGCAGTGCTTTATTGTTTCTGTTTCAGTTAGTTAGTAACATGCATTTTCCAGGCACATAGTTTAATTATATTCCACAATTATGTTACCTTCAATTGTTATAAAAATGCTGTATGAATAAATTTGACTTTACATCAAAGCCTATCCACATGCCTTGAAATTGGCTTCCATTTCTGACACTACCACTTCAGCACATCTTTACAACAATGTTTCATGGGGAGGGGTGCTCTGTGGGGTGGGAGCTCAGGGAGGAGCTTTGTGTAAATACGCAAATGTTTAGTACCAGCAAGCATTTAGGAAGCTCCAAATGGCTACACTTTAACAGGTTTCTCTAAACTTACAGTGGGTTTTTTTTTACAGTATTGTACAGTATTTCATGATAACAGTAAAATACTGTGAAATAACTACACATATACAGTTATACACTTTAATTAGTAGGCTAGGCAGTAACAGTAAATAACTATATATTTAACAACATAACAGTATTTTTTCAAAATGTGAAAAAAAAAACAGTCCCTTACACGTCCCTCCATTTTCTGTTAGAACCTTTACAAATGCTGTCGGCTGCTGGTTCTGCTTATCTCTTAACTCTGGATTCATTTCTGAGTGACAAGATTTATTTGTGAGCTTTTTTTGGAGAATACTCTTCTGATTCAGTCTACAAGTTCAGAAATTATGCTTCACTCAGAATTTTTGTGAATGAATTGTAGCTGATTTAGGGAGTGGGTGTGGAGGTGTTACAGTTACAGTACTGAAAGTACTCATTCAACTACTGTAGTAGCTACAGGTTAAATAGCTCATTTATTAAAGCTACTTTATATTTTTATACTTTGCCAGTGACTGTGCTGCTCTTTTGTTCTTTGTTTTACAGGATCATTCATGTTGACAATAATCAAAGGCTGCAGTCCGGCCATTTTTAAATGCTAGCGCTGTCTTTCTTCATTTTACTTTTCTTGTCATTAACACTTGTTTGTGCAAAAGACCTAGTCCAAGTCCAATCTAGACTGTGATGCATTTCTGTTGTACTGTTGTTGAATCTGTTATTTCTGTTGTTTTTCTTTAGCATCACACTGTTGTTGCTGCCATTTTAACTGAAATGTATACTGTTAATGACGATTTTTATTCAACAACTGAGGTTGGAATCATAATTTCACTAAAGTTGACATTAAGAAATTTGTGATTTTGTTTTGTGAATAAAAAACATTTTTAATGAATCTGTTTTCTTATTTATTTTGTATATTTGGATGAAATCATGGCAATTTGCAGATTTTATTTTATTTTGTAAATTGATATGCACATCCTGTAATTTATGACAAAAGTAGTATTTTACAGTTAGATATTGATAGATATTTTTAAATTTTATCATTTTTTATATTTGCTCCCACTGCATTAATCAACTGTATAAAATACGTCTTTTTTGCTGCCATAATTTTCATCTCTGCAGCTTTGAGCTGCACTAAATGATAAGAAGTAACCATGTGATTGGTCAAGATGTTTTTCTCTGTGCTGTGTTTGTAATAAATTGTACAGCTTTCCTCAGCCAAGGTCAGAACTTTCTGCTGAGACCTGTCTTTAAGCGTCCTCAGAAACTTCTCCCTCTTTGCAAAGAGAAAACTGTTTTAAACTGAATACTTATGTCTGTGTCTGGTTCATTTCTTTTTAAGGGGTAATTTAATGTCAACTCTGACAGATACTGTTGAATTAAATTACAGTACATAAACTGTAAAATAACAGTAGAATGTGGGTGTTTTTCCTAACAGTAATTTACTGTTATTATAGTTACTTTTCTGTAATCCAATTTACAGTACCTGCACTGTAAAACAACAGTAAACTACTGGTGTCCCTGCTGCCAGTAATTTACTGCCTTTTTACAGTGAAATCCTTTACAGTGTACAGGAGGCTCAAGGATTTCTCAAACATGCATGAATGAGTCAAAGCAACACTTTGTGTTTGATGAGGAAATGACATTGATAGAGTTTTATTGGATTTATTAAACTTCTTAAGGTGTTTCAAATAAAGTCTTGAGGTACGTGACAAATTTATTATTCATCATGGCGTGTCTTAAGCAGAGCTAGTAAGACAAAACAAGTCTGTGTTGTTTTTACTATTATCCACATATTAAATCCCAGCAACAAGTGTTTTGATTGGTCCCTATGCCTATGACAAACCACATAACTGATTTCTGATTTGTTGTAACATTGTGTGACCTCATTCCTACGTGTCTGAATAAAACGACTGTTCACGCCCCCAGAGGTCAGAATTTCTCTGATCTTCACCAAGCTCTTGAGCTGAGTTAAGTATCACTGAACTTCTCCTCTTTGCAAAGTGAAACAAAAATCTTACTTGGTCTCTGTTGTCACTTGTTTAAATGTTTGGCGGGGTTGTTGTTGTTTCTCTGAGTTCCTAGGTTAAGAAAAAACCAGACATTTTTGGTGCCTACGACCCGGATTTCGACGACTTCCACTGATGGAGGAGGGGGAT
>NW_013952774.1:209682-216923 GCF_001266775.1 Austrofundulus limnaeus
ACACACACACACACACACACACACACACACACACACACACACACACACACACACACACACACACACACCACTACCACTTCTCACCGCTGTGACACAAAGGACAAATCATTATATTTATCACTTGACCTTGTTTCTGAGTCTAAACTTGGAGATCCAAACTAAGTTCCTCTGCCCTTGTGAGCGCTCAGGTTGTCCCAGCTCTCCTTGTGATGGTGAGGCAGAGAGCCCAGAAATCACTGGGGGGGCTCACAAAAACTGCACCCCCCATCTATTAATCAAGACGAGGGAGGCTGTGTCCAGTCAGCACACTCCGACACCAGCATTCATCACCTTGTTTACAACCTAAAAATACTTGGAAACAGTCAGCGATGAGATGGTTCTGTTTTTTATAGGTATTTTATTTATTTATTTTATGGTCTGTTGGAGCTTAATTGAATCTCATGTTTTATTCTGTCTAGTACAATTTGAAGGCTAAAAAAGGGAAAAAAAACTCTTTTCATCTGTCTGGTATTTGTTGTCCTGAAATAAACCACCATACAGCAGCACCCTGAGTCTTTCATAATTGCTGATTCATTGTAAATTATTAACATTTTAGCAGCATTTCCCTCCAAACCTCTGAGGAAATGTTGCTCTTTTAATAGACGCGCTGCAAGGAGGTAATCTGATTATACGCTTTATTTATTTATTTATTTATTTATTTATTTATTTATTTGGCACACACAAAGTTTTGGTTGCAACCATGCAAACATTTCCGCAACAGATAACTAACCAAGTGAGGAGCTAGAGTACGGAAGCAAATCTGCTCTGAAGAAACTGCACAGTCCAACAAAATGCGTCGACATTAATAAGGAATGACTTTCAACATGGTGTAAGCATTTTTCTTCGCTAAAATACATTCAGCCGTGTTCCACGTGGAAAGGACTGGCATTTAAAAGAAGGACAAATCAACATCACGACAAAGCAGTGCAATGGTGCTGCTGTTGTGACTCTCAGCGATGTGGAGATTATTGTGGTGTTTTAAACAATCTGTATGAAACTAGAAAAGTGTAACTTCTTAAAACAAACGAGTGACAACAACACAATAATAACAGGAGTAACACTTATCACAAGGTTTTTAAAGAATTCTGTCAAAGTAGGGAACTTTAATTTGAAAGAACAAAGAAAAAATCCTTATTTTTTTAATCTCACAGATATTCACTCAGTGACCTAAAATCTAAATTTATCTAAAGAAAAAAGTTAAAAAGTAGTAATCTTTGACGGGATGCGTAATTGGCATGTTTCAAACAAACATATTGAACAATCTGCAATGTGTGCGTGTGTGTGTGTGATTATCACCATCACAATGTGTTGGGGATGACTCTCAGCTACCACAGCATTTTTTAACCTAATACTGTATCTGTAAAAATAAAAAAATAATAATAGCAATGTTACAACCAGCTTTGTTTTTTGCTAGGGCCAATATAGCTGTGGCAACATTTTAAATGAGGTTGTTTTGAAAAGCTAATGTACAACAAATTGTTATTTCTAAGAGTTTTATTATTATCTGTTCTCTGGATTATGTGAAATTTGGTGACAGTCAATCAAACAGAGTTAAATATTCAACCACCTTTCATGAGATAAGTTAACACTAAAAAGTATAAACTAACAGGACCTACTAATTTTGCACTGTACTATCCATCTTTTCACTTTATTGTTTTTGTGTTTATTACATTTTTATTTATTATTATGTGTGTTGTCTAAAATGTACATATTTAAACCATCGTTGCCAGATCATTACTGAGATCGTACCTCACTGTGGAGACACCAGAAAAGAGATAAGCCAAAAGAAGGAGAAATGATCATTATTAGTATTAATTAACATTTCTCATTCTGTTTAGAATAGAATAGAATAGAATAGAATAGAATAGAATAGAATAGAATAGAAATAGCCTTTATTGTCTCGCAGTGGGGAAATTCAGGTGTCACAGCAGCATCAGTACAAAGGTTCACACACTAGTTACTTTACAAACTATAGAAAGTACACACAAAATAAAATTAACACTTACCAGCCATGATACCACTACTAATATTAAAAATAAAAATATAATATGAAGAATTGTTCAAGAATAGAAAAACAATGTTTTGTTTCAGAATCCAACATTCGGAATCAGAAGTTTCCTGTTTTCAGTGCAAAAATCAATCCCAGCAGACCAATAACTGTAAAGTGAAGTTTCACCATACAGACAAAAAACACAGATGTGCAATCACAGCAGAGTACAGTGCAAATGATTGTTCAGTTGAGTAATTACAATGAATAGTAACAGTCTAAAATTTAGACTGTAAACGATGTTGCAGCAGCAGGTGTTTAAACACTTATTGTTATTTTTGTAAACACTTATTGTGATTTTTGCTAACACTTATTGTGATTTTTGCTAACACTTCTTGTGAATTTTGGGTGTTATCTTTCCAAAATGTGTAAGACTGATGCAAACAAGTTATTTAAAGCTTCTGTTTATTGCTGTAAGGGCCTGCTGGCAAACACAGACACAAAACAGGCCAAGAGAGAGTAAAATTAATGGACCTTGACTGAAGTTAACCTCTATAAGTTCAAACATTTTGTTACATAACAGGTACGATGTTGATGTGATTTGGGACTCAGTGCTGTTTTGATGTGTAGTGATGAAGAATCAGTGTCATCGTGCATTTTGGCTCCTTGAAAGATTAGAAACTTGTGGCCAGAAAATGCATGAAAATCTGAAGAACTGCACATAAATCTTAGCTATGGTTGAATGTGTGTCTTGCTGCAAAAATGAAATATAATCTTAAATTTGGATGTCTTCACAGCAGATTGACTCCCATTCTAAAGATTAGATCATAATGATTTGATTTCTCCGCCTTTCCCTTCACACCTGCACGTTTAGACGGCCAGCCTTCTCCTCTTTATTGTGTTAGGTCATTCTCTTCCATCTGAAGGGCGCTGCAGCCTCTGAAGTCCGGAGGAGGAGGGGTTTTCTTCAGATATTAGTCCACCGTCCATCATTCTCACTGCACTCAGAGGTCCCTAGAGAAACTGAAAAAGAGGGAAAAAAAACGAGATGGAGGGAGAGCAAGAAGGAGGGAAAGAGCTAGAGGAGTTGTGTGTAATTGTGTGTGAGTGTGAGTATGTCCATCAACCTCTAAAGTCCCAGACGTCAGGGAAGTGTGTGCTGCTGCAGTGCGTAAAGAGCTTCTTGCAGAGAGCAGACATGCTAAGTGACGGGCAAAAATACCAGAAGACTGAAGTCCCAATGCCATGGTGTTTATCTGGTTACCAGTCTGACTTTTAGGCTTTTCTGAAATGAGTGGCAAATTTCAGAAATTTTAGTACTTTTGAATAAAGTCGTCTATCAAAATAACATGATCGCTGCCACTGGTTTTATTAATTTAATTTATTTTTGTTTGTTTTGCCTGAAATTTACCAAGGTTAATCTGATATATTTAGACTTTTGCAGCATGAATCACACCTTTGTAAATAACGAGTACAAGCACTTTCACACACTCTTAGTTCAAGTTTACTGAGCATTTTTCTGAGCTACTTGTGTACAAAACATTTTCTAATGGTTAAGGAAATAAAATCTGTGCCTTTTATAATAAAGAAATGATACAATGCAATACAATGTGGCATGAAAGTAGGGGTGTCGTAGTACCAGTTTTTCCTCAAACCGAGTATAAGTACTTCAACTTGGGTACTTGCTGACGCAAAGTACTGATACTGTTACTAGATTAGAAAGTAAACATTACAGAATATCTTTAAGAATTTATGGTACCACTTTGCAATGAGGCTCCTCTTATAGATGGCTTATAAATAGTTTATAGATTCATCTGTAAACACTTTGTAAATCATTAATAAGTGTTTATTATTCATTAATTAAGGACGAGAAAGAGACATACTGTCTGGTTTCTTGCCAAATAGTGAGCAAAATCTGTTCATGTACATATTTTATCTAAATGTTCTGTATTAAACACATAGATTCCAACCTTGTAAGTACAATAATAATTTGGAAGCACATATTTTTCATAAAATATTTACAAGCCATCTATAAGGGGAGCCTTATTTTAAAGTGTGGTACAAAATTTATTTTATTTAGAATAAAGGTGTCTCTTCTTCCTATGGGCCTACAGCGCCTCTGACTGTATCAAATCTAACAAACAGCCTGATATGAACTGTTGCAACATTTAAACAACACAAACAAGCAAACAACAAACACGATTTTTTTTTCAATGTGACTACTTTTCATGATCACGGAACTGACAAACGTTTCATATCAAATGTAAACTGTAACATATTCAATGGGGGTATCGGTACCAGTATCCCAGCATCCCAGCATCAATACTGGTATTGGTATCAGTACAGAGTATTGGGGCATTTAGTACCAGTACGAATACTTGTAAAAAGGCAGGTATCAATCATTACTAGTATTAGCATTGGTATCAGTATGACCACTAATGAAAAGATATGATACAATACAGTACAACACCATAAAATGTAATAATATTTGATACAACATACAATATGTTGCTATATGATGCAATACAATGTGATATAATGTGATACAATATGATGTGACATGATGGGAAATGATAAATTTCAATGCAATGCGTATGTTGCTATACAATGCAGTATGATACAATACAATGCAATATGCAATACACTGCATAGGATACAAAAGAATAGATATGATGTGATGCAATATGTTTCAATATGATGGGATACAATGTGATTTGTGTGTGATCTAATGCCATATGATGCGATACGATGAGACACAATAAGATAAGATGTGACACGATACAATGCAATGTAATGGGATTCAGTGATGTGCTACGATACATGGAGATACTATAGAATAAGATAAGATGTCATGTGATTCAATGGGATACAATGCAATATGATATGATACGATAGGATAACATACAATGCGATACGATATGTTACAATATGATGGGATTCAATGGGATACAATGACATGATGCTAAACAAACTGATACAATGTGATGCAACGCAATACAAAACAACACAATACAATATGATATGGACATTTGACTCTGAAATCAATGCTGTGCAGTTTTACCAATAAAAATGTTTAAAATGTTTTATTTACAGAATGTTGCTTAATCTAAACATATTTACTGGACTTTAAAAAAAATAAAAGTCAGTGAAAGGAGAGGGTTTCCACCCAAGCATAACGTCACCAGAGCCATATTGTGGTGTCAAGAGGTCCTACGCTCCCTGAGGTCCAACAGCAGGAGAACTGAGTGGTGGAGGAAGCAGCTCAGTGGGACAACATGGAAAAACTCCAACATGAGGAGATTCAGAGTGACATTAAAAAACTGTGAGACTGTTAGGCTCATCTGAATTTCCTGACTTGTATTCGACAAGTGAGACAAAAAGAAGCACAGCTTTTAAATGAAAGTGAAAAGCACAGCCATGTTGATGTGGATCCATTTTTATAATGTCGGTTCTGAACAACCTGTTTTTGTTCTCCCCTGGTGGTCTGATCACTGGACAGTACGAAAAGCCTTCACTGCCCCAAATGTCCTCCCTGCAGAGCATGAGTTGTGCAATTCCACGTTGCCTTCATTCTCATTTGTATCTTCCCCTGCACCTGTCTGAAACAGGAATACAATACTGCAGGAGGCTGGACCCCCCACTCTCCTCTACAAAAACACTTGGAAAGCATCCAGAGCCGAGCGCACTGTGCCCTAGAAAGCTTGTGCAGTAGAACTGTCACGGAGCATTGCAGGCAAGAGAGCAACGTGGAAGAACGGTGGCAGATAGATCAACGCCCACGTCAAATACAAGCATGCAGGTCGCGCAGGGAAGAGATTTGATTGCCTCAGAGTAGATTTTGGAACAATTTTGAATACAACCCATAACACTTAAATGTGGTTAGGGCAACACTGCACCTGCTGCTCATATGAGATGAAATCAAATAGTGAAAAGCCGGGCTGGGTTTATGCTCAGTCAGTGCTTACATATACAAACTGCCATTTACTGAAACTACTGTCTCCAGTCTAAAGAGAAACAAAACCTTTAAGAACTGAATGAGCATTTGTTTTCCATTTCCACCTGAGCAGATTGCCCTCTGAGCTATTTTCTGCAGAGCACATCTGAATGGGAATATCTGTCTTAACAAACGATCTGTTAAAGAAAAAACACTTATGTTGTAATCAGACATTAAAGGAGTAATATTATGAGTTTCCCAGGCATGTATTTAAATTCAATACCATTATAAAGGTCTTGAGCTGGAAACCGGTAGATTGCCTTCTCCAGTTTGGGGAGGAGGTCCTGCCCCAAGGGGAGGAGTTTAAGTATCGCAGGGTTTTGTTCACGAATGAGGGAAGAGTGGAGCGGGAGATTGACAGGCGGATTGGTGCTGCGTCTGCAGTGATGCGGGCGCTGTACCGGTCTGTCGTGGTGAAGTGGGAGCTGAGCCAGAAGTCAAAGCTTTCGGTTTATTGGTCGGACTACATTCCTACCCTCGTCCATGGTCACGACCTTTGGTTAGTGACTGAAAGAATGAGATCACGGATACAAGCGGCTGAAATGAGTTTCCTCCGCAGGGTGTCTGGGCTCTCCCTTAGAGATAGAGTGAGAAGCTCAGTCATCCAGGAGGGACTCAGAGTAGAGCTGCTGCTCCTCCACATCAAGAGGAGCCAGTTGAGGTGGTTCATCTGGTTAGGATGCCTCCTGGACACCTCCCTGGTGAGGTGTTCTGGGCATGTTCCACTGGGAGGAGACCCAGAGGAAGACCCAGGAGTTTCTCGGCTGGCCTGGGAACGCCTTGGGATTCCCCCAGGGGAGCTGGCCCAAGTGGCTGGGGAGAGGGAAGTCTGGGTCTCTCTGCTTAGGCTGCTGCCCCCCGTGACCCGGCCCCGGATAAGTGGAAGAAAACGGATGGACGGACGAACCATAATAAAGTAACTATGTCACCTTCAGTTGTTATTAAAATGTTGTTTATATGTTTAAATAGAAAATAAACTTGACTTCTCATCATAGCTGTTTCTAAATGCCTTGAAATTGGATCCTGTCCCACCCATTTCAGCACGTCATCACAGCCGCTTCTCATTGCCGTTTACAACCTGGAGTCTGGTAGCATACTCTGCTGTAATGATAGTAAAACAGAGGCAACATTATACAAAACCGGTTTAGGAAAAATGCATCTCAGGGTAAGTATGAACCTTCAAGGGTGTAATTTCAGTCTACCATTGGGGGGGGGGGGGGG
>NW_013952774.1:216948-222053 GCF_001266775.1 Austrofundulus limnaeus
GCTCTAAATGCTCTAGGCGTTTCTGTGCATAAACACGTTGTTAGTTGTATTGCTCTGTTTTTCAAAAAGCTTGGTTCTTTTCTTTCATTTTTCTTTCACTTTTGACTTGAACTACTTTCACATAAATGTTAGCAGCCAAAACTGCCTTTTTTTTTTAAAATGGAACCACAATGTATCAATAAAACCAAACATTTAGCTCTCCCTATTCCTACATATCTCAAAAGATAAAATAAAATAAAAAAAACCACTACAGACTTATGTTACTCTTATTTTGAAATGCAACCTGGAGCTTCTTGTTAAGAAAAGTGGAAGTAATGAATGAAGACTTGGGTTGGTATATTTAATAAACATATGCAGAAATAATGAATGAAATAATGAATGAAGACATGGGTCCGACTCGATCTGCATCTTCTTATACACATAAAATACCAGCAGCTAACCTGCCGGCTGTTATTATGGATATATTTTATTCCCAAGTCTTCTAATTATCACTGTAACAACTGCAAGTTTGTAAAACTAAATGTAATGAAAATAAATATGAAAGTCCGATGCTAGGGTTTAAAGTATGCTAAAGAAACGCTGAAGCAACGATCATCCAATCAGGTGTGGTGTCAGGTAACACACCCTTTTTGCTCGTCCAATCAGATGTGTCCCCTGAAAAAGGTTGTCCAATCAGGTGTGTCTGTTGTGAACCACTGTGAACCGCCTTTTGTTGGAAACGCCTACTCGTCTGCAGAGACGCAGGAAGCTCATTTCTGAGACACATGCAGCCCAGAGGAGGAGCCAGTCCCAAAAGGCGGTTCTAGTCCCAACCTGTTATTTTTGCTCTCCTGCCTCGTTGCCTCAGGACACTACAGGATTTCTGAATCATGCATGAGTCAAAGTGAGACTCTGAGCATGTTTTGATGAGAGGATAACATTATAACATGTTATAAAGAAAAAAAATTTCATGATATTGCCCCTTTAATGAAAACCAGTAGACAAAATTGTAAAAGATACTTTTTTGTGTGTGTGAAAATGCAACCTGGATGCTGAGTGACTAATGATTAAACACATTTATTGAAGAAGCTGAAACAGATTTTTTTAACTAGATACGCAGGACACTAGCTAAAAGCTAAAATGTGCAAAAATTTAAATTAAAACCTGAAAGTAGCAAATGCTAGCTAAAAGATAAAAGTAACAAAATGCTAACTTTAAACAAAAACCCTAGCTAAAAGTACCACGACAATTGCTAAAATTTAAAATCAGCAAAATGTTATCTAAAAATTAATCTAGAAAAAAGTTTAGCTAAAGGAATAAAGTACCAGACATTTTCTAAAAGTTGAAAGTGCAGCTAAAAGCTAAATGTAGCAATATGTATCTAGCAATTGGATGAAAGAAATTTAATCCTGTAGGTAAAAAATTTCAACATACGAGCTAAAAAGAGCTACGATCTAAAAGGAGCAAAATGTAGCTAAAATTTAGGAAAATTGAATCAGAGCAAGTTTACTAAAACCCATTTGTAATAGAACAACTCATGCCAGTGTTCTTCTAAAATAAATAAATAATAAGCATAAATGTTCCAAAAAATAAAAATCTTCAAAACGACCCACATGATCTGGACATTTTGACATTGTAATGGTTAAAATAGCACAACATATGCAAAAGTAATACTTTTAAATAAAAAAGTAAGAAAAAAAGAAAAAGAATCACTGTGATGTGAAAGGTTACACACAATAAAAGTAGAAAAAGTCTTGTGCCCTACTGTTGCAGCAGGTTTTGTTTACAGAAAACCTCCTGATGCCACATTTCTGTCAGGAACTCGAAGTTTGGCAGCAAAAGGTGAAGTGACTCAGTGTTTTTTTTTTTTTCAAACAAACACAACCTGGAACTGTTCAAAGTGACTGGAGGTGTAGACGTGCAGGATTGACTGCAGAGCAGAACTGACTGCGTCTGATTTAAACGATAAACAAAAATAAATAAACAAATAAGAAGAAGAGCCAGCATGGAGAGTGATGTGTGAAATATGAAACTCAGCATCTCCAGCTTTCAGGAAGCCTACCTGCATGCAACAATAAATAATAAATAGATAAAAGAAAATGGGTTTGTGTTGAGAGTCAGAGAACATGTGTGTATGTGTGCTTCGCTGATTGCTGGGTGAAGTCCTCCTAATTAATTTCAGAGAGTATTTGGCTTATGGCAGTTATTCCCTAAATTAGAAAGTGCTGTGCCATCCAACTTGGACAAACCAGACATTAGCGCACATGTTCCTGCAGACAGAATGAGGGGCTGTGAAATATAATTGCAGGACTATTTTTTGGAACATTCTACGAATCAAATATTATCTCTCCATCTATGCACCCATCTACTGTGTCAGCACTTTAGATAAAGGATGCATATAAGAATGTGTTGGGCTGCTTTAAGCCGCCATTCAGTGCAGCCATCAATATGAATAGCGGTTTTATGAGCTTCAAGCATTTTTATGTGTTAGCCTCCCAAACTCCTTCTTCTAGAGTGTAAATCTTGTCTTTGTCTCACACACATTCATGATCCATACACCCTGTTAATGATGAACATCGTGCTGACACAGCAGAGTAGCGCCCTATGGCTCAGTAAGAATGGATTTGTCTGTGCGTGCTTTTCTCTCGTGTGCGTGTGTTATTTTCACCCTACAAGCCACGTTCACCTCGTCACACACCAATCAGCAGACTGAGGTCAGCGTGAAGCCAAAGGACACCTTGACATGTAGGACGCTGAAATAAAGCCCATCGCCAAGCAAAATGGCTGCTCTTTCTTTCAGAACCTGAATAACTGTTCACGTGCTGAGAGCTTTTGCACTTTCCGTACTGATTTCCATTTCATATTTAGAGTTTTTTCTGTGATTTGACTGAGTATCCAGGAGTCTTTATTTGTATAAAAAGTGTAAGGTTTGTGATTCAGAAGTGAAAACTTTAAAATCCAAAGTAATTTGTTTCCAAGACTTTTACTCTCAGTGACCAGGTAACAGGTACGTACAGACTAACAAGTCACATTATAATACAGCCTGATCTCCCTATACCTGGTATGTACCAGGTATGTAAATACCCAGTATGTACCAGTACATAACCAGCGTGCACCCAATACAGATCAGCAGATCTGTCACAGAAGGCAAACCAGGCTGAGGGCCCCAAGCTGAACTGGGGCTCAGTAACTGGGCCCCCTCCCTCTAATTCAGTGGTTCCCAACCCTGGTCCTTAAGTACCCCCATCCAACGTTTTACTTGTTTCCCTGCTATTCTGCAGGTCTCCAGAAGACTGGTAATCACTCATTCATTCAAACCAGGTGTGTCAAATCATGGAAACACCTAAAAATCCCTACTTTAAAGGGGCAATATCATGTAAAATCAACTTTTTTGAGTTTTATGTCATGTTATAATGTTATACTGTCATAAAAACATGCCCAAAGCCTTGCTTTGACTCATTCATGCATGTTTGAGAAATCCTGCAGTGTTTTTAGGAAGCCATGCTGAGGAGCAAAACGACAGGTGGGGACTAGAAACGCCTTTTGGGACCAGAAACGCCCCACACACCCCGCCCATGACTCCTGCAGGCTCTCGGTAGTAATAAAGCAAAAAACGAGTGAAAATGAAACTATCTGCTGAGTTCCTAACTACTTCTCACTCAGTGAAGCTCTTTTCAGATTCAAAATACCTTTGAGGAAATGTATTTTCACATGCCAAGTAAACTGCATCACGGCACAAGCGCGGACCCCCTGCACCGAAATGGACGGGACAGAAGCGGAAGGTGGTTCTTAAAGAGACAGAGGCCAATTTCAAGGCGTTTAGAAGAGGAAGTGATGAGAAGATAAGTTTTCTATTTAAACATAAAAACAGCATTTTAAAGTTGACATAGATACTTTCTTATGGTATAGCATTTAAATATTTGCCTGAGAAACACATAATATTGGCCCTGTAAATGTTGACCAACACCTCAAGTGCTTCTCTGAGCTTGATGAGACATTTTCAAAATATAATATGGACTTAGTTTTATGTTTTTTAGTATTGCCTCTGGAAGTCATTGATTCTTTATTTGTAAACAATAAATCAGATCACGTGTATTAAAGCAGTGATTCTCAACCCTATCCTAAAGGACTCCTTTCCTGCATGTTAAACTTTTGAACTGTGTGTATATATATATATATAATTCTACAAAAACACATTTTTGTATTTGAGTTTAATTTTTTTGAAGTAGTTATTTTCTCACATTGTCTTCAAGTTTAATATATAATAAACCCATTTTTTAAGTCATTTGAAAAACATGTTTGATTCTACACTGTTTTATTTCAAAATCATACCTTAAAAAGTATATTCAATGGCATTTTCTGTCTTGTTCTGGAGACACAAAAACCCAAAGTGCTGATGGTGATTTTTCTGCTGCTGCAGACATCTGTGAATACATTATATGCACACACTCAAAGGGGCCATACATATTTGATGATTATAAAAAGGTGAGGCTGGGGGAGAGGTATAATGGTCCTCCTGTTATTTTACTTTACTCAACACAGTCTTTGCTTTAAAATTATGTTTTAATATTCAAAACAGATAGAGCAAAGGAAGCATGTTTGAGACATTAAAAAACTGGAGGCAAAAAAAATCTTTGAACATTTTTCTCTTTTTTTGTCTTCTTAATTCATTAACAGTCTTTTGTGGAGTTCCACTGTAGAGGTTTGCAAAAACAACAGCAGAAATAGCCCCAGTGTCTACAGTTTTCAGCTGATGTGTACAAGAAGCTCTCGTTCTTTTTCTTCCTCCTTTCAGAACTCCAGCTGGAAACACCCGAACGCCTCTCCCTGCTTTCCATGTGACTTTGCAGACATGATGGGTGTCCTTGAAAGCAACCTTGGCTTTCATTGCAGTCAGGATGATGACGATGAACAGAAACACTGCTGCCCCCCTATGGACGAAACAGACAAGTCTGATCACAGCAGATTTTGCAATTCTCTCACACTTTCAGTCTCGGGATCACAGGGAACTCCTCTGGGTTTTGAATCTGAAATATTACATTCATTGCTGACTTAACAAATACTTTGCAGTGAATTTAAAAAAACTCGAACAAGTATGAGAAATTATAGAAAGCATTATTTTTGGT
>NW_013952774.1:223495-234588 GCF_001266775.1 Austrofundulus limnaeus
CTTCACAAAAATGGCTTCTTTTACTCCTCTCTCAAACCAACGTTCCTCTCTATCAAGAATGAGAACATCCTCATCTCTGAAAGAGTGACCGCTGACCTGTAAATGAGTGAAAACTGCAGAGTTCTGGCCATTAGATGTAGCTCGTCTGTGTTGGGACATAAGTAGATGTTTGAAGTGTTTACAGTTTGATGTGTTTTGTAGGAGAATAAATAAAAAATGTACAAAGATTTAACTCACACCAAATCAGTAACAATACAAACACCTCAAATATTTTAGTTGGAATGAAACATTTGGAACTACAACATAGGATTGTAAATAATGTGGGATTTTGTTTAACTATGATATTTAAATCAATATTAAAATATCCCAGGTACCACATTGTATTACATATTGAAGCAACCTTCATACACAAGTGGATAAATGTAAAGTTCAGGCTTTTAGGAAGTACAATCTCAAACAAAACTCCTTGTAATAAAAAACAAGATGAATTCAGGAATCCTTTAGAGAAAACACAGTTAGCATCAGCTCTGAAGACCAGTCCAGCTCTCATTTTAAGCTGTTTAAATTTGATTGCAAAAGCACACAGAATTTTACTCTGTCAAGGTTTAAACGCAAAACACAAAAACACAACTTCTCACACAAGCATCCTGAGAGCCATCCTGTTTTCTGTTTCTCTTTTTGTCACTGGTCCAGTCAGGGTGGGGAGTCTCACCGATCATTTGTGTGAGAGATAACGGCTGTTGCAGATAAGTTGCACAGTGTTTGACCAGAACACGTTTACTTCTGCTTTAGGTAAGAACTGAAAAGTCGAGCAGATTTTCCTGCTCAAAAGCATCCAGTTCATTTGCATGAAGGAGTCTGTTCTTTTTATTTGTCATCATGGATTGAACCAACACTGACATCCATCGACAATACAGCAGCTATTGTTGCAAAAGTGCAGCACTTTGACACTGTTACACACACACACACACACACACACACACACACACACACAAATTTTTGTGTGTGTTTGTGTGCGGGTGCGTGTCATGTGGTCAAAACCCATTTGTTGCTGTTTTGGTAATGAAGGAGGTCAAAGAAAATCTACAAGTTATTTTTTGATACTTTTAGCTACTAGGTACCCTTTAAATATTTTTTACTATTTTTTAGCTTCTCACTTTTAATACATTTAGCTACTAGCAAGCCTTTTGCTCATTTGAAGTTTTTCTCGTGTTGCTACTTAAAACTTCATTTAGCTTTTATCTAGTGTTTTGATATTTTTACCTTTTATCTAGGTTTTTTTTTGGCTTAGCTTTAACAACACCTCTTCAGCAAATGCTGGCTGTCATTCAACGTTCTCCATTTACAAAAAGTGTAAATTTTCTACTTTAAAATCTTTTTTTGTTGTTACTTTACCCAGTATTTTTTCAATCACAAACTAATTAAGAATCAACACACTGGCATGCTGTTTAAAGTTTTTGCCTGAATGCTTACAAAATTGTGTGCTTCTTTTTTTAATACCCTTCAATAAGAAGCAGATTTTACCCTTTAATTCTGTGCACAAGTTCTTTTTAGCTCTGTCTCTGCTCCTCTACAGCTGACAGACTTTGAAGATGTTAGTGAGTAGAAGAGGTCGCACAACATGGAGGTCATGCAGTCAAATATGTTTCTTACTTGGGTTTGGTTCTTGCTCGGTGGTCTGTGTTGTGGTCTGGTAAACCTGAGTCTGCAGGTTTGAGCTCGGGAACATTCGACGTAAAACAATTGCCAAATACTTGATGTGAATTTACTTGATGCAAGGCAGCAGCTGAAAGAACAACATCGTGTCTTGACTTTAAAGAACACGAGGACGCAACGTGACTAATTCACATGAAGCAAACAGCAGGTAAATCGTCCTTCTTAGATCAGTCATGCAGAAACATAGTTGCTAAACAATCACCACTCCTGAAAAATTACAATTAAAAACCATCAAATCTCAATAAAAATCTTGTCCCATGACATTGTTCATAACCTGTTACACTGATAACCATGACACTTTGCATTTCTCATTCGATACAGGAACACACAAATGCTTATACAGTGATGTAGATTGAATTGGTTTGACTCCACAAGTGAATCTGTTGAGAGTTTTATTATAACCCGTCATATTTTATTATCAGATATACACACAAACACACACTTACAAAAAACATCACTTAGTTTTCACCTTTTAGTGGTGGGCATTAAGAAATGAACATGCATTTTTCAATTAGTTTCAAAAATATGACAATTGTTTGTCATAGGGTGATTCAGAGGGCAAGTATAAAAAATATCTTGTACTTTTACAATAAATTAAGCTGAGCAGATATGTGAATAAACTATTCAAAAGCAAATAATCTCTCCTCATGAAGCAACAGAAATATTAAAATACATAAAAAACCCAGAGGGTGTAACAACAGGTTCAGAGAGCTGCTGCTTTAAGGGGAAAAAGGGCGTATGTCTTGTGAATACTAATGTGTGTGTGTGTGTGTAGCAGTCAGGATGGACAGTTTACAGTAACTGAATAGAGGCAGCAGAGGGTCCTGCTGACGCAGCTGAATGTCACCTCCTGCTGCACTGCCCACACCCAGAGGATCCTCCTTCTGCTTAACAACCCAAACACAGTGAAAGAGACTAAAGCTGTGCTCTTATTTCTTATTTTTAATCTGCTGAGCTTCCAGCAGTATGTGAGTTTCTGTCTGTGCACATCTCACCGTCTCTTTCTCTCACACACACACTCTCTCATCTAGTGCACAACCTCCCAATGAATTATTGATTTCTAAGTGCTTTGGAAATGGCTCTCTTTATCTTTTAAAGCTTTCATTCTCCACCTCAGCCCTCAACGCTCAAAACTTTTTCCTGTCATTTCTAAACTTTAGTTTGTTTCTAAACCCAGCCCATCTTGCTTCCCAGCAGGATCCAGTGTTCTTATGCAACCCCAGCCCCCCTTTGAAGGGAGAAACAGCCCTGCAATGCAGCAGAGTGATAGAATAAACAGCACGCAGCTTATGAGGGCGACATCTGAGACAATACGCTGCAACTGCAACCGTCTGTTTGATGCAGACTGACATTTCTATAAATTATGATCTTTGAAGCTTTATTTCACCTGTGACTTTACTCAAAGACATTGTGTCATGGACTAATTATATCTGTGTCACCTTGACACTGTCCACTGCTCATATCTTATGATAATTATGTCGTCTCAATCTGTTTGTTCCAGACGACAGGACTCCAGCATCGGGCTGACCTCTCTCGCGTGATATGTTAACTCTTTGAGCTGAGAGCTGTCATTGGCTGATTGTAACATGAGGCAGATTGTGATTGGTTGTACATTGTCACATGGGGTTAACATGAGGTTATATCATTGGTTTGCCATCTGATGACGGTGGCCACATTCGACAGACTTCTTTGATTTGTTTTCTGTTCATTGTTGCCCATAATCAAATAATTACGACCATACCTGCAGATTTTTCCTGGTATTGTTCCAAAGTGTTTCTGCCTTCATACCACGACAGATTTTGGCGTTGTCTGCAGGATCAGTTACATCGCACTGCATAATGACCAATTTATTCAGTTACACTCCAGTGTTTGTGTTAATATCGAGGTTTAAGTCAGTTTTAGCTTTTTCTGTATTTCTACTTTTTAGGTAAACATAAAAAAATGAATAGAATGAGTTGTTGCTCAAAATCAGCAGCAACCTTGGACAGACTATGGAAGATAACTGACTTCTCTTTAAAGGGGAGACAGGAGTGGTTCTAGGGGCGGGGCCACAGGGGCATTGACCCCAGCTGAAACCTGATTGGCTCCCTGAAGTTCCCCTGTCCTGTCACTCATCTGTCCTTTGCGTGATGGTGTGTGCAGTTCCACGTCCAAACACTATTGACGCTAATGTGTCAATTAGGAAAATTCCAGCATGAATCAATCTTACAGCTTTATTCTCTTCTTAAGAAAATCTGAACAATCTTGCAGAAAAAAGCTTGTGTGTTTGAGAACATTTTATCTATGTACAGTAAAAATACATGTAAAATTGCTAAGGATAATTTACTGTTCAAGCTTTTTATAATGACATTACATTACAAGTGTTTGAACATATGACTGGTAAAATGTATACACCTTACCAAAACCAGGGATTTAAATGCAACAAATAATTGGCCTCTCAATGAATACTGTGGCCCCTTGCTGGCCCCTTACTCAGAAAAATCCTGGATCTGCCAGATGCACAGCGGAGAAGTGACCTGACAAGGGGACACACAGGAAGTGATGTCCTATAGGACAGTGGTACCCAACGTTGGGGTTGGGAACCCACTGTGGATCATGAACAATCACGTGAGGGCCCCCAGACAATCTTCAGAAGTCAATGCATGTAAAAAGATCTAGATGGCATATTTTGATTGTAATAATTAAAAATAATAATAAAATAAAAACACAACAATCATAAATTAATACCTTCATTATCACATTTATTAAGGCTGTTTTTGTTTGTATTTGTGGGCTGGAAGCTGAGTATATATTCATAACGTATGCTGTTTGGCTTCGATTTTCGATTTCAGTCATAAAAACGAACAGTAAGTTGGGACTTTTATTTTGAAAGTCCAAACTATCTTTATCCGGTCTTATTCCAGACTGAGGTTATGGCAAGCAGATTTATCATATAACAGTTTTAAGGAGTCAGCTATCCTAAATAATTAAAGATGGAAATATAAGAAATCAAATGTGTCAAATGGATTCACATTCATTGCTTGCGTGGGTTTTCTCCACACTCCAGTTTCGCCCACAGACCAAAAACATGCACCTCTGTAAGACATAACAGATAATAAATAAGGGGAAACTTCTATGGTTTTCAAATTTTTGATCAGTACGAAGCTTTTTAATTATTTATTTTAGACTAGGGAAAAAAAATAGACAATGGTAATAGATAATGGATACAGGCGTGTGGTTTAATTATATGTTTCAACGGCCTGCCATACTTAAGAGATTCCGGATGCCTCACGGTGACGTGTTCATGCTGGACATCTCTGAAAACCCCGGCAGGCAAAGGAAACGAAAGTGTCTGTCCACTTAAACGGCCATTCTGAGGAAAAACTCATCGCCTCCGAGTCAAGGTAACCCTTATCCCGGTTTACAGAGCAGAACAAGTCAACCCACATCTTAACTTTCCCAAATGTATTTATCGCTAACTGAGGCATTTAGCTAGCAAACATTAGCTATAGCATAGGCCAATACGACACGTCTCCTCTGTGAGAGAATATTGTTTTGGTGACGTATTTCTCACACACACAGTTTGTAAGTCTTATCAGTAAGTGATAGACTTATTAAGTTTCATATTACAAACATGCTAATTTGCTGCTAGCATAACTTTTGTTTTCTTATGTCAGATTTCTCTGCCTGATTAGTGCCAAAACATAAAAACAAATAAGCTGAAATAACTGTTTTGCTGAATAATTTCTTAGTGCAGATTAATATTTAACCAGTTATCAAACTTAAATACAGGCGAGTCATCACTTGCTGGCTGGCATTTTTTTTTTCTTTTATCGTGTCACTTCATTGTCTGACCACACAATGAAAGTTGTGATCAGACGTCCTTGTTTATGATTTGAAGGTTTTACTTCAAAATGCACACTTTCAATCTTTTAAAGTGGTATTCCTGATCTGGTATTTGAAGGTCGTCATCCTGCATGTTTTAGATGTTTCTCTGCTCCAAACGCGCCTGATTTGTATGGATGGGTGATTAAAAAGGCTAATCCACAATTTGAAGAGGTGATTTAGTTACTAAATCAGGTGTATTGGAGCAGAGAAACCTCTAATTTGAAGTATAATGCACCTGTCAGGTCATATGTCAGGCGCTGACTGGATTTTTTAAAAGTTATTATTATTATACTGCCCCTGATTTTCACGTTAAACATAATTTTTATGGCTTCCAGATACTTTCTGTACATGGGATTATTATTATTATTATTATTATTATTATTATTATTATTATTATTATTATTATTATGTAGTGCAGGATACAGAAAAGTTCTTAAAAAAGGAACAACAAAATAACTCTTTGTGTCTGCTGATCTTTACTCAGACAGAACCATTGAAAAGAGGGTAGCTTTGTAATGAATAAAAATGTGTCTTATGACTTGAATCATCTGCCGTCTTCCTAGCCTGTCTCATGACCCAGGGACTGTGTAGACCAGTGGTTCCCAAACTTTTTATCTTCTGACCAACAAAATGTCCATGGCAAAAACTTGTGACCCCAAATATTACTGGTCTGAGTACATGAACTTCGTTAATAACCCTAAAAACACAGGCTTTTTGACGATCTAAACAGCTTGTACACAAATATAAATACTTATTTATACTTATTTTGTGTTTTTGTAATAATTATAGGGAAAATATTACATCAGCAATAATTTTGTTACCCTTTAAATTTATTTCTGGAGATTATCCAAGGTGCTTCATGACCCATAACTGGGTCCCAAGCCCAACTTTGGGAACCAAAGTGCAGTGGTTCCCAAACTTTTCAGCTTTTGACCCACAAAATAACAGTAGCAGAGACCTGTGCCCCCAACTATTTTTGGATGATAAACATTTATATCAGGTCAACAAAACATGAGCATAGTAACAATATTTTTATACTACATTTATCCGTTTTAAATATACTAACCTCACTCATTTGTAACATCTAAAGCAAAAATGTAATTAATTCAGAAAATCTTTTCAGGACCCCACCTTGATGTTTTGGGACCCCACGTTGGGTCCCAACCCCAACTTTGGGAAACACTGGTGTAGACCCATCCCTGGCTCTTTGTGGTTCCCAGCTTGATGATGCAATCAAGTTAATGTTTTGTGTGGAGAGTGGAGCCAGGGTGAAACGCTGAAATGGAGGAGTAGGTCAGGACGCTCTCGATGGTGGCTCTGTTCAGTGGGAATGTGCAGTTTTTTTCTGTGAGCCTTCCTAACAATCTGGTTTTAATGTTCAGCCCATTTCAAGCCCTGAGTGAGGGAGACGCCCAGGAAAACAGCAGAGTTTATCTCCTTTACAAAACAATTATATAAAAAAGTACTAGAAAGTTGAGCTCTTTGGAATAAATGGTATGTATAAAATCATCATGTGACACACATACCAAGTTTAGCATATGACACACACTTTGTGTAAGCGAGTTTCTCAAAACATGCCTCAGACAGTTTTTTTTGAAGCTCAAAGACTAACCTCCCCTTCTGAATAAAAATAGGCATGATAAACCCCAGAGAACATTACGTGTCTCTGCCATCTTGGCGATTGAGTTAGATTAGATAGTTTATGATTTTATTGATCCCTTAACGGCAACATTTTATATCGTGTTTGTCTGCGTGTCAGAGGGTTTTATATGCACTTAACACGTCCCAGATTGAGTTACTCGTGTCATAATAATTTAACACACATACTGTTCCAATTAAAACTACCCTAGGAAATGCCAGCATGAACAACGTTTGGTATATTATGCCTCTGCGGGTTGTCTTATCAGCTTTGTATCTTCGTATCAAGGATGTAGTTGGAGATGTTTTGAGATAGGGTTGGGTATAATCGTATCGTGTGCAATTAATCGCCAGAAAAACACTAATCGATTATTTTTTTGGCACTTGATGATTAATACGACGAATGCCAGCAGGCAGACTGACTGAAGATTCAGTCCACTCGGTGCTCCTCTCCACTTCAAATATGACAAACATTAAAAAAAAGTTCTGTAATTTATTTATCTACCAACACAATTAAAAATTAGATGTATAGCCTGAAGTCTGTAATTTTGACACAATTTGGAACAGATTTTTACGAAGAGCAAGTCTTCCCTACTAAATTAGTCATGTGACCAGGACATACAGATGGCCTGGGACTCCAGGGCATTAATCGTAAATTAATCGTTATCGGCTAAACACCACAATTAATCGTGATTTATTTTTTTGCCAATATTGCCCAACCCTATTTTGAGAAGTGTCTTTTTTTCCTCTTTAAGTTGTCAAGTGTTGCAGACAGAGTTGCTTCTCTTGTGGGCATCCAACCGTTGATCCTAGTTTATGGAGACTTTAATGATGAAATTCTATTAGTAGCTTTTAATTTTTAATATTTTGATAGGTACATTTTTGACAAAGGTACACATTCTTTTCTAAATGCACAGAGTGCAAAACTGATTAATATTTCTACATTTGATATAATAGCAAAGGTACAATGCTGCACTAATTCTTATCTGCAGTTGACTTGTTGGATATAACCTGTTTTCTTGTTTTTTAATATAAGAGCCAGAATTATTTCTGCCATCCTAAAATATTTGAAACCCATTATTCAATTGTGTGTTTTATAATTTGCAGTGAAACTGTTTTCAACATTTTAAAAACCTGTCTGATTCAGCATTTCATAATTTCTTTCCTGAAGAACCTCTCGTAAACAAACTTGGTTTAAATGACAGGAAGCTTTGTGTGTTTTACGACCTCAGTAAATAATATGGTCTCGTTCCTTTTTTACAGGTGCTTGTGAAATGAGATGGTAGCCTCTTTTGTCACACCACTTTTCTTAAAATGTCTGAAATACTTTTAAGTTTCTTATCAGTGTTACGCCTTAAAGTACAAAAGGTCTGGCTGCTGCCGGTAATTCAGGGTAAGCTAGAAATAAATAGAAGAGACTGTGCTCATGTTCTTTGACACAATGTTTTACCCTTGATTAAATTTTTCATGATGCTCAATTGGATCGGTCATTGAATCTGAAAAGCAGATAAGTTTCAAAGGTCAGAAACAAAATGCAACTAATGAAGTACATTTAATTCTTTAGGGAATGTCTTGCTTCTTTGTGTATTTTGTGTTTTCTTTGCAATTCAGCAATTACTTAACATTTTGTATGAGGTCATGTTGGGTAAAGTATTGCACCTTAAAATAAACAAGCAAATATATAAATGTTGCACCGTCCCTGAATTTAAGATGAGCAAAGAAAAGTATCAAGGAGTGTAAGATACAGAGAGCAGCATGGTGCAGGGGCGGACCCACCGGGAGTTCTCCCGGTGGGCCGATGGGCTGCCGGCAGTTCGCCCCTTGGAGGTGCTGCTCCACTCAGCCCTGTAGCCACGCATTGTGCTCTTGTTTTGCGGTGCCACAGCGCTTCTATAATGAGCCTCCAGTCAGTTGATCTGCTCAGAGTGGGGCCAGCCCACTGCAGAGTGGACTAGAGTGCTACTGTTTTTCTAACGAGGCTGAGCGGCTTCGATCAGAAAACTTGTCCCATAAAGCTCAGCCTGTGACAACAAATCAGCTCTGTGGTGCTTACTAATAACTCAGCAGGCATGAATTTGAAAAGTCTTGCCCTGGCCAGAGCCATGTTTGTCTCTCAGAGATGCTCGGCGCTGTGGCTCCAGCTCATCATTCCTCTGTGGAACATCACCTGTCAATCACCAGGGGTGGAACAAGTGAGGGTGGCCATTAGGACTGCCATGATTAATCGATTAATCGACGACTAATCGATTATTAAAATAATCGATGACTAATAATCGATTAATCGACGACTAATCGATTATTAAAATAATCGACGACTAATTTAATAATCGATTAATCGTTATTTTTTTGTTTTGTTCTTTACTTTGTTTTTCTCTCCAAACTGCTTTGACACCTTCCACTGCCACATCTGCCTTTCTGTCACTGACACATATGCACAGTAGTGGTAACTGGGGTCGGCCGTGGACGTCACAAGACATTATACAGACAGGCTCTGGTATCATGGCTACCTAGCAACGGAGCTCAAAAGTGTGGGATCATTTTAAGAAAATGAAAGAGAAACCTGTGCAATATCTGCARAGCAGAACTTGCCTTCCACAGCAATTATTTTTAGTTAGCATATAGCTAAAATCTAACGATGGTTATATAATAGCAGCTGCATTCTGGCATGATAAGCTGTATGTTTTATATTCAATTAACGTATGATCTGATTAGTCGACTAATCGAATAAATAATCGGTGATTAATCGATTATAGAAATAATCGTTTGTGGCAGCCCTAGTGGCCATTGGGGGCTGTGCCCCACCAGCTTTATCCTCTTGAGTATATTTTACTTAAAAAAAGACAAACTTAAAATAGTTACTCTGAATAAAGACAACTAGTATAAAGTAAATATCCTCAATATCAGGATGAAGCTTCTCATGAGGTTAGAGGCATTAAACATATATTTTTAAGCTACTACAGTATATAAGTTAACTAATATACGTACAACTGGACTTCTATTTTGAAACTGTAGATGTTTTTCTTATCGGAGGCTTTGTCAGTTCAAAATGTTTGAGTAGTGGGCACTTGTAAGCTTTATAGACCTTCATGAAAGTATATAAAGCCTGGCTGGGACCTTTCTGGGTGCTGTTTACATGTTCTCCCTTTGCAATGAATGTTTTTTAATCTTTTCCCGGCACTCCAGTTTCCTCTCACAGACCAAAAGACATGCACCTTAAATTCACTGGTACACACTGTACGTCTCAAACATGTGCTTGCTTTGTAAATGCTATTTTTGAACAAAATTATGCTCAGGTATGAGTAACTTCAACTCAGCCGTTGAAAGTGTCAGGAACTCTACTTTTTCTCCCCACTCCACCCCTGGCGTGGTGTAAAGAGTCAGGCTGGTAAAGAAGCCTCTTTATGCAGTGACCAACAACGTTTGACTCAGTAGTTTGATTTAATTAAATTTAAGTTGGACCGTTCTACACAGTGCTTGAGGTTTCCTCAACTTGTTCAAATACAGATGGAGGAATTTTAAAGCACATGGGAGCTGTTACCATGTTTGGCCTGATACTGAATTATTGTCCATTTCTATGTCTGTTAGGGCTGTGTATTGGCAAGAATTTGGCGATACGATACATATCATGACAGATGGGTCACGATACGATATATCCCGATATATTGCGATACCATAAGCAAGGCGATATATCGCGATATATTGCGATTTTTTTTGTCCAAAAATTCTATTAAATAAAAACCTCTTACTGGGAGAGAAAAAAAAGGAAAAACCAAAATTCATTGTCTCAGAAAATTCTAATATTACATAGACATGCTTTTGATACATTTAGCTGTGTTCTGCTTTGTATGTGTTTTATTTTATTTGTTTCATGT
>NW_013952774.1:237038-241547 GCF_001266775.1 Austrofundulus limnaeus
TCATTAAACAGAGGTGGAGGCCTCCGTTTTCAGCTGTCCCCCTCCTACAGCGCTGCTATTGCAATATCACTCCACCCCCTGTTTAACAATATGTGTTAGTTAGGTGTCAACGATGGCCATGTGATGTGAGTATCAGTCACATGGAGGCAGTGCTTAAAAGCCTGAATTTTGCCTGAAACTCTCAGACTGAAGAAGTCTCTTGGAGGAGAGACGAAACGTTTCATTAGAGAAGAACTCGTCCAGAAGACCTATACAATTTTTTTTTCTTTTTGATTTTTTACCTGGATTACTGAGATGCATCAGGACGTTACTGCAAGTAGCTTTGGTTTTTATTATTTGCTAGCTGTAATAAAGGATGGGCACAGTTCATGGTTCATTTCATGTTTGCTCTTTTGGAGCAGAAGTCTTTGGTTTTGGTTTGATGTTAGATTAACGGTGTTCTTTGTACCAGGATGTCACAACTATGTCAACACTGATGGCAGTTTACCCAGCCATTTATGTTTTTATTTTATTTTTTAATTTGTTGGTAAGTTTGTAGAGCAGAGGCCTTTCCCTCATGTCAAATAAGGATTTTATATCTAGTGTGTACAGATAAAGTATGTTTGGCAGCAATGATTACCACCTGGTAAAAATACTTATAGTATTCAGGCTGCTATAACTAATTATCTACAAGCAAATAATGACAGAGTGGTGTGTGTGTGAGAAGGGGGTGTTGTCTGCGGGCAGTTTAGTGAGGGGGAGGAGGCAGGTGCAAGCTCAACATTACCTCAGGTTCTGAGACGTGAAAAAACTTTAAAGTTGAGTTTTTGAAAAAAATCTGAGATTTTTTAAAATGTTTTTAGATACACTATTGCCAAACGTATTTGCTCACCCATCCAAATGACTGTGCACCAGTGCAAAAATCAAGGTCCATAAAGACATGGATGTCAGAGTCTGGTGTGGATGAACTTGACTGACCTGCACAGAGTCCTGACCTCAACCTGATAGAACACCTTTGGGATGAATTAGAGCGGAGACAGAGCCAGGCCTTCTGTCCAACTTCAGTAAATGCGTTTCTGGAAGAATGGTCAAAAATCCTCATAAACACTCCTAAACCTTGTGGATGGCCTTCAGAAGAGTTGAAGCTGTTCCATCTGCAAAGGGACCAATTTCATATTGAACCCTATGGATTAGAAATGGGAAGTCAGTTAAACTCATATATGAGTCAAGGCAGGTGAGTCAATACTTTTGGCAATATAGTGTATTCATGATGCAAATAAGGACATTTTACATAATTTACTGACAATCAGTAGTTACATCATGACGTATGAACGTTATTGTGTTGAATGTGAACTTATCTAAGGATTTTCACAGTTTTATCTTAACCTTTCTCAGAATATTCTTGAACACGAAATTCAATGTAGTGATTGATCCACGTCAGGGGTTTTGTAAAAAAGTCATCCAGGCTCAGCTTTGCGGCACAGCAAAGTGTCGTAAATCGTCTCTAAGACTGACACTTAAGATCTACTCTTACACTTTGCTTAAATGAAACTGAGACACTTGATAACTGACTTTTAATCTCAGTTTTTAGCTGAGAATTGTTTTACACTTAAGTTCATTCTTAACAGCACTCTTGAGAGTAATTCTAAGAAGTTTGATAAATGCGGGCCCTGTTTTATGAAATTTGTATTTTTATAAAGTTTTAAGGAAATTTTATAATGTAGCTATTCAGGCCTGAGTAACTCAGTTTTAAAATCTGCGATCTAAAAACAAACTGAAAATCTTAAACTAATGATATTGCATCATTGTAAAATATGTAACTATAATCTAGATTTATGCATTTTTTTTATAAAATAAACTTCGTAATGTGTGTTGACACTGACGGTCTTGTTCCAAAGGTAGTTTGGAAAATTATTTACAAGCCAACAGTAGAGGAGCTACAGACTGTAAACCAACACTGTACAAAACATCATTTGTTTAAATATCTCAGATTTGCATTAGTTGATATTATAGTCATTGTTTCTTAGGTGAGACAATGGTCTAAACAACAACAAATAAGTGAACACAGAAATGAACCAGTTCTACAGCTTCAAATTCAAATTTAGCATTTGGCTTGACAAGATAAAGACTGCATTTAAATAAAATGCAAATAGATCAAATGAAATGTACAAAAGTAAATGCACCACCTCCCCTGTCTTTAAATATGGCCTAGTTTACACTGTTTTAAGTACAATCAGAACAGTTAAGTTGTTTGAAATTCTCTGTCATCAAAACTTAAATATAGCAGGTTTCAAAGTGGAATTCTTTTTCCTAACTCTGACATTATTTTGTCTGTATCTCAGCAATTGATAAAAAATTTTCTTTGCAGACTTATTTACTCTGATTTTACACCCTTTAACCGAACAGTGCATTGCTATTATCACTCTTTTATGTGCAACAAATAAAATGGAAAGTTGCTTTCTGTCATGTGATCCTACCCAAATGGTGCAGCACAGTGCCTGGGTGAAGAAAGTGTGACGTCAATCGGGAAATGCATGGTTGTACAGCACAATAGCTCAGTGGTTAGCACCGACACCTCACAGCAAGTAGGTCCTGGGTTCAGACCTGGAGTCTTTCTGTGCAGAGTTTACTTGTTCCCCACATGCTTGTGTGGGTTTTCTCCAGGTACTCTAGTTTCCCCCAGCACAAAAATATGTACAATAGGTTGTCTTCAGGCCCAGGCCACCCTTGCAAAGAGAGCTGTAGGATCTCAATGGGATTTGCCTGGTTAAATAATGTTAAATAAATAAAGGAATAACATGAGTGCTTGTATGTTCAGCATTTTAGATTGTGTTTAGATAAGGAGCAGTTTTAGTCTACTGACTTTTTGAAATGACTGCCCAGGACTTGGTTCTGTCTCCTCAGCCAATCGGGGGCTGTATCTCTACTGTTCCAGTCTGGCTTGTACCTCCCCCCCTGCCACGTGTTTCTGTCACCCAGCTTTCCTATCTTCCTTTTGGATCTTGCTGTTTTCTGGATTGTATGTTTTGGTCTTATTTTGCTTAAGGTAGCTTAAAAACATTGGATAAAAGGATTGAAAACTGACCAGAGGAGGATTTTCAGTGAATAAATAATAGAGGTCTCAGATGGAAAGGCATTGGATCTCTCTGTACACGAACCCTCATGTGAGTCAGATGGGTTTTTTCTCCTTCCTGTTACTATTATATATTTTTTCATCATTAATCTTTAGTCTTTCTTGACTGATGTTTGTTTTATTTGTTTGGTCTGTTCGTCTTGCTTAACTATTGTCATCTCTTCTTTTGCATCTTTTATGCGTTGCTGCACCCATACAGTTGGGCTGGCTGCTGCTGATGTCTTGTCATGCCTCTTCAGACCTGGCATTTAAATTTGTCCTTACCAATCAAATGATTTTATAGCACTAAATACAGTTTGATTGGCCTAAATGTGCATTAAAAATTGTTTCAACTAGGATCCCCTTCACAGGTCTTATCTGCATATTATTCTTTTTCATTAGTTTGTTAGTTCAAACCGTAGACTGTTTAAATTATAATTCAAGTGTAAAGACCTTTCAGTGTTTCGATTTGAAGCCACCCAATAAAGTGCAGCTTTAAAAGCAGAATTTCAAAAGACAGGTCAGATAATAAGTTCAGTTTGTGCAGTTTATTAGACTATTTATGCCCCTCAATTAATCTTATATCTTTATGAATTGAAAGTTACATTGCATATTTAAATTTCAGTTTTTGAATTAATTTTGAGTTAGATATTTTAGTACTGCGACAGTCCTTAAACTTGGTGCCCAAACTTTTTTGAAGCAAGAGCTACTTTTGAAGTCGGCAGTTTGCCGAGATCTACTCGTCTAGTCTCAGTATCAAAAAACATAATTTTTCGTCTCCCTACTCCTCACTTCTTTAAAGTAAATAAAGCAGAACGTAATGTGTTGCTAGTTTTATTTAACTTAAGTATTGTCAAACAAAACTATCTACTTAACCATATATTTTTAGCTACAATAAAAAAAAGAAAAGATAAAATCCTTACTTAACTCCTGACAGAGAAACAGAAAAGTGATGCTCGAACAAAAAGGATCTTTTTTTTTACCCCTTCAATTAGTACTCCCTGTAACATGTGAGCTATGAGAGTTGGAAACCTGCACACTGAGAGAACCACAGACTTAAATAACTTTGGAGCACGGAAACTCGTCTCCATTTATTCAAAGAACTCTCCTCTCTTTCTCTCCATACAGGGGAGGAAAAACAAAACAAAAAAACTAAAGTCAAAGCACACAATATAAAACTCTTGTTTATACTAGTACAAAAAGTGACTTACGATGGTGCAGATTMACAAATCTCCAACAACTATTTCAAACCTCAATCTGCAGCAGGATGGTGTCATTTGTAGGTGCTGAAGAGCTCAGTTTGTCACTGGTCCAGACTGCCGGCTCCAGACCATTCAAAGAGTTCCACCTGTTCACCACCTATAAACAAGACACACACAGACCCATGTTAGGTACAGAAAAGAAGGGCACACCCAAAC
>NW_013952774.1:241877-250055 GCF_001266775.1 Austrofundulus limnaeus
GCTCTGGATTTGATCCCAATGTCATTTTGCAGAGCCAAAACCTCATTTTCAACACCAGAGCAGTCCAGCTGAAACACGGACATGAATTTGGACATATCCATCCATCCTGGTGGACAACTGCACGTCTTTATAGCAGCCACAATCTCACTTTTATTTTTAAAATCACGGAAAAGCACGTCTGCAGCATCAAATGCTTCTTTCATAACTTCATCATAGCTGAAAGACATTTTCCACAGTGTTTTTTTTGTGCTGAGGCAGGTACGGGGCTGCATTAGCAGCCTTGCCTTAGCTCAGGAGGGGAAATCCATCTCATAGCGTTTGTGCATTGTTTTGAAAGAAATGCAGTTCCACGTTATCCTTTTTGGACAACCCAAGGCAGCGCTCGAATTACATATGAGTCCTCTTCCCACTCCAGGTGAAAATAATGTTTTTATTTGCTTGTTAGCTGTCTTTTTTCCATTTTTTCCCCGCCTCGCTGCCGTGTTTTAACACATGACCCTAATCTCGCAAGACAATGTTCGGAGAGCTGTTTCACAGCACCCAAAACTCGCGAGACTGGAGTGTGTTCAAGAATGCAATGTTAAACAAACGATGACAAGGGTGTGTTCAAGACTACAATGTTAAACAAACGTTGCGAAGAGTGTGTTCAAAGCTGCAATGTTAAACAAACCAATGTTGCGTTCTACAAGAGAGCGTTTAAGGCTGCAATATTAAACTATGTTGCGTTCTACAAGCTCCGCGATCCATTCGCTCTGTGAGCTACTGTTAACAGGCTAAAGATCTACCGGTCGATCCCGATCAACTGGTTGGCCTAGCCTGCCTGGCCTGCCTTAAAGCAACTGTTTGAAAGTGAATCAAATCCATTGCTTTTTTAATGGATTACAGTCTACTTGCTTTGAGGGTTTAACTGGTTTTAATATGTCCAAAAGGACTCATTAAAAGGTAATCTTGTTTGGTTTCTGTGTCAACACAATGTGTGGGGAAACTGGTAAACTTGTTTGTTTGATTTCTGAACCTTCACAATTTGTCTAAAAACTGTTTTGCTAATTTTCATTGCTTTTTTTATATGATTTTTTTTTATTGAGTTCAGGCTAAACCAATCAAAAAAACGACAAAACTGGAAAAAACCAAGGGGTGTCTCAGAAGATATTGAATGCTAAGTAACTAATTATAAATTTGCCTTTTGGAAAAGCTGCCCTTAAAAAAACATTTGATTTGTTGTTTCTAAAACGATATTCCTCAGAAATTATCTTATCCACCCATAAGCACAGAAAATGGACTAAAATCCTGTGGTAACTTTGCCAGATCTATATGTGGTGCAGTAACACTGCCAAGAAATTGGACTCCAACATAATAAACAGAAAGAAATTAAAAGAGATGCAAATGAGTACTCAAGTAAAAACTGAAGGGAAACTTGTGCTTCCTGTCAAACATGTATTTCTGGGAGTTGTGTAAATCTAAAGCATCTAGATGTAATTAAAATATTTTTCAGGTAGATCATCAAGTAAAGGTTGGCTTTACGAAAGAGTTTTTCTCACAATATTTAGAGCATATATGGGTAAATGATTCATACACAAGTATTGGAGATAAAATCATTTGGTGTAATGAAGTATGTTTGTGCTGCCGTATTGAGGCAACATCATCATTTATCAGTCTTTTCTGTTTCTTGAAGTCATATATATGGCAACACATCCCATTTAACACATAGTACAATCAGCATGTGATGTTCAACACATCAAACTATTTGTGAAATTATAAACTTACTTAAATGATCAAGCACAGACCTTATAAACCAGTAAACATTAAGGAAAGTTTAAAGTTTATAAATAACTATGTTTTATAATGATCATCTTCATGTTTATGAGCATTTACAGCAACAGGTGGCCAGTATTTTCTAGTGTCACATTAGACTTCTGAATGATGATAAATGTGTGAACATGGTGTATGATATTTACATATAAGAAAAATTGTTTTACAACATGCTCCCTGTTTCTAAAAGTTTTATTTTATGTAAACCTTATAGCATTTTATGTAGTTGTGTTTTGTTTTCATTCTTCAGTCTCTAAGTACTTGTAAAGGCTCAAATGAGTATGACCTGTGAGGGACACTAATGCATAACATGCCTTTGCACAAATCTTAACTCTACCTCATTGGCATTTTTTTCCTTTTTTTCTTTGTAGGAGCTGTACTTTCTGAAAATGCATAGAAGCAAAGAAAAGTTGGACAGACAAAAGATGGAAGGCCTGAATCAGGTGTGACTCTTGCAATGACGTTTTATTTTATTTTATTTTTTTACATTTTTATTGATGTCGACTATCTCTGTTATGTACCATCTCAATTCTGAAAATGGATGTTTAATTTCTGAGGTAATAAAATTATCCATTCATGCAAATTATTGAAAAAAAAAAAAAAAAAAAAAAAAAAAAACCGAATGCCATGATTTACAAACCTCGTGATCCATACTTTGTTCAATGAAATGTAGTAAACATATCAAATGTTTAAACAAAAGTGTACCCCCCTTTTTTTTAGAAGAAAACAATAAATAAAATTTGATGGCAGAAACACAGCTCAAAATGTTGACTCTTAACCTCTTTTCTTTTACCAAGCGGGCTATGAATGTCTAAGAACTGAGGTGAATATTTGCTGGAATTTTTAGAGGGGACTGTTGTCCCTTTTTTGTCTGTAGGATTGTAGAGATAATATATGATAAAATCTTTTTTGTGCACACAAATTCAAATGAACTAAGTTTCCGCCCTTTCATTAAAGTTTTTCATGTAAACTTTGTATTTGTATAGGGTAGGAGAAAGCTGAGAGTGTGTGTGGCAACATGCAACAGAGCAGATTACTCCAAGTTAGCCCCCATCATGTTCGGAATAAAATCCCATCCAGATGAATTTGAACTGGAAGTTGTAGTGCTTGGATCCCATCTCATTGATGATTACGGGTAAGATCAGCTGTCTTTTAAAAATAAGCTGCCATATAAAATTGGATTTTTTGCACTCGTTCCTACAAGTGTTGAGTTTACATTTGTATTTGTTAAAAGTCTACACATTTTGTTTAAGGGTTGTCATTAATATTTGAATGTTCCTCTCCAATTTCCTGTTCTCCAGAAACACATTTCGTATGATTGAGCAGGATGATTTTGATATCGGCTCCAAGCTCCACACCATTGTTAGAGGAGAAGATGAAGCAGCAATGGTGGAGAGCGTCGGGCTGGCGTTGGTGAAACTCCCTGATGTTCTACAGAGGCTGCAGCCTGATGTCTTGGTGGTACACGGAGACCGTTTTGATGCTCTTGCCCTGGCAACTGCTGCAGCACTGATGAATATCAGAATATTTCATGTGGAGGGAGGAGAGGTCAGAAGTCTTCCAAAATTTGTTTTATCTTGCATCACGCATGTGTTGTACATTTTTTATTCTGTTGTACTTGTTTAGCTTTCAGTACAATGAATATTGAATAAGAACTTTCAGAGTGTTTGTTATGAAATTACACCTGGCATAAATAATTTTTCTTCTCTCTTTTGCCCTTGATAGGTTAGTGGAACAATTGATGATTCAATCCGCCATGCAATCAGTAAACTGGCCCATTACCATGCCTGCTGCACACGTATGGCAGAGCAGCACCTTATTGCAATGTGTGAGGACCACTCTCGCATCCTCTTGGCTGGCTGTCCCTCGTATGATAAGCTACTGTCAAGTCATCACAGAGAGGACCACATGGATATCATCCGCAGCTGGTTAGGTATGCACACACCAAAAAAATAAATAAAATGAAATGAAATGAAATTAAGTAAAACAAATTTGCAAAATGTATGATCTGTGTGTAGACTGACACTCTAGTCAGAAGTAATCCTTTCTTCTGTGTTTTAGTGTTTAAACTATGCATTCACGTTGATATAACTGGTTTGCTAGCTTTAATTAGCAAGGGCTGAGAAAAATATTCTTTTATGAACAAAGAATAAGTTCCATTTTGTAGAGGTCACCTTGAGTGAGGAAACAAGATTTTCTGCCTCTAAAACAGGTCTCAGATGGGCCTTGAAAAAAGACAGAAACTGTTCCACTCTGAACTTTATTTAGGCCTGTTTTCCTCTTTGGAGGATTCCAGCCCTTTCTTGTTGAATCAGGAAGTCAGAGTGAGCTCAAAGCTGTCCAGGTTAGTAAAAGAACGGACAACTTTGGTTCCCGCCCTCAGGCGTTAAGGATGAGTCAGAAGAAGGAAAAGTTAAGACTTGTGCCAGGTGCCAACAAATCTACCAAGGCTATTGTTGTATAGTTGAATAAAAAAACATCATAACCTACCAACTTATCCTCTGATGAGGCTCTCTAAATGAAATCACTGAAAAACATTTTATGATGATTACTTAAGATATGTAACATTTCTTTTTCATAATCAGCTCTAAGCCATTCATTAGTTTAGATATGTGAAAGATTTTCTCATGAAAAATCCACAATTATTTTACTGTGTTCACAGTAAAATAAAAACAGTGATTTGCATAAAAACACAATGAAAACATTGTTATCAGATTCTCTGTGATTCTTTTTATACCATTATAAATCTTTAAGACCCAATAAGAGAAAAGAAGTTCTACTTTTTTCATGTGACAGGCATTATCTTTGATTTAACAAATGCATAAACATTCTTAGTTAAATGACAAATGAATAATGAACAATGGAAATTATTCTGTCCATTATCTGATTAAGAGGAAGAGAGGTTCTCTTCCATGGTTAGAATGATCTGCCATGGCCTAAATAAAGTTCAGAGTGGAACAGAGTTTCTGTCCTCTTTGAAGGCCCATCTAAGGCCTGTTTCAGAGGCAGAAAATCTTGTTTCCTCACTCGAGATGACCCCTACAATTTGTTTATCATCAGTCCATGCAAATTAATAATAAATTACAGTACAAGATAAATGCCAATAATTCATTTATTTATGTAATTGTTTATCTAAAGAAAACAGACTTGTACAATGTCCTGATGCATCTCCGTAATCAGTAGACTTGAACAATACTTCATTGTAGCAGCCCAGATGTTTTCTTTGCTATTACACAAAGAGTTTGGTGTAATACACACATACTGCACTATTTTCTCATTATTTTATCTTTCATTGTATTTGTTTAATCTGTTAATATCATCATTACTATTTTAAAAGGACAACCTCAGACTTTTCTACTGTGGCTCAGTCTCCATTTTGCATGAACTTTGCATTTTAGTTGGTCACTGATTTTTTTTTAAATTTATTTTATTATTCCTTCTAATCTTGTTGAATTTTTAAAATAAAATTAATTTGACTGATTTGCTTTTTAAAGTATACTTTAATCAGTTTAGTCTTATTTCAGTTAGCACACAATATTTTGTGTGTTCACTTTTTGTGAGTTTTGGAGAGCTTGGTATTTTTACAAAAAATTTTCTAAAACTTTTGCTCGGTGTCTTTGATAAAAATAAGCTGTATTTGTCAGAATAGCTTGCAACCGTTAGAGGCATTGGGTATTTTGAATTTTGCATTTGAACTAAACTATTGAAGAGTAAACTATATTCTGTTTAAGACAAAAGGCTATTTGTGATGTTTTCTGTTTCTTTTCTAGGTGACGGAGTACAGGACAATGACTATATTGTGGCGCTGCAGCACCCTGTCACTACAAACATCCAGCACTCTATAAAGCTGTATGGACTGATGTTAGAAGCACTGATTTCCTTCAACAAGAAGACACTCATTCTCTTTCCTAACATTGATGCAGGTTAGACATACTTACAGGCCTTTGCAAGGGAATTTGTCCATCTCTGTAAGCTTTCTGCTTTGTTGTCCTCTAACATGGAGTTTAATTAGATTTTTGTTTTGATTAAAAGCAAAGTTTCTACAAAAATACTTCAGATTATTTAATTTAAATTGGGGGAATAACTTGTTTTTAAATGGTTAAAAACAACTAAAAATAGCGCAATAATATCAATGCTGTGTAGAGCCTCTTTTGCAGCAGTTTCAGCATCAAGTTTCTTCAGGCACATCTGCATGAGCTTGGTACATCTAACCACATTATTTTTTTAAACCAAGGGAGTGTAGCTTCAACAGTTTGTTCAGGCTCATTGTTCTGTTTGAAGGTGAACTTCCATCCAAGTTTCAAATCTCTTTTACTCTGATCGTTTTCCCATTCCCCGCTGAGAATGAACATCCCATCATCACGAGCCTGCCACCACCATATTTCGCTGTGGTGATGGTGGCCTCAGCATAATGAAAGGTGGTGGATTGACCTCAGACCTTCTGCTGTCTTTGATGATTTAAAAGTACCGGTATGATTTTGGTCTCATTAGACCACATTTATCTGGAAAAAATTCTAACAATTCAGCTTTTTTTAAGCCACTTTTTTCCTGGTTTCTCTTCTAAAAAGCTCAATGTGCAGCGGGTCAGATTATATTATCTCTGCATAAGTGCTGCCCTGGTCTCTTCTAGCAGGTTTTCTGTGGTGACCTCTTTCCATATTTCAATATTTTAATGGTACTCTTTAGGATCCTCGGGTTTAGGGTGTTTTTAATGGCCAACTCTGATTTGTACTTCTCCAGAATTTATCTCTTGTTGTGTGGAGAGCTCCTTGGGCTTCATGATGTCTCTTGCTTGGTGGTAGCATTTATTACATTTCTGCTGTTGGTTCTGGGTTAGAACAGGTGTAAGTCAACAGGTTTAGATCACTTGGTACTTCTCACAGGTGGGTTTTATTTTTAAATTATGTGGCTTCTGAAGTTATTAAAGCATCAAAGCAAAAGGCCAGAATATTTATGCACGCACTACTTGTAGTTTATTTATTTTTCTTATTTAAGATCAAGGGTTTTTGTGTAGATATTACATATAATCAAATTAAAAATCCAATTAAATTCCAGTTGGTGGGATAATAAAATGTAAAGATTATCTAGAAGAGTGAAAAAATTTTCCACAGTACAGGACTTGTTTTTTAAGTTCTGCTTTATTTTTGTTGTTTTATTTTTTCTTCTAACCTACTCAAACTTGTCCTTACAGGCAGCAAAGAGATGGTGCGTGTCATGCGAAAGAAGGGCATTGAGCAGCATCCAAACTTCCGGGCAATCAAGCACATTCCTTTCGAGCAGTTCATCCAGCTTGTTTGCCACGCTGGCTGCATGATTGGAAACAGTAGCTGTGGGGTACGGGAGGCAGGTGCCTTTGGCACACCTGTCATTAACCTGGGAACTAGGCAAACAGGCAGAGAAACTGGTAGGTTTAATTTAATTTAAGGTTGTAGAAGTCCTCTTTCATTTATATAGGCAGTTTCTTAGATGACAATCACTTTTTAGAAGACTGACAAAAATTACTGAAGGACTGGACTATATGATGTTGATACTTTATACTTCCTGGCTTTAATTATTGACCACCTCCATTAAAGATGAACGTGTGTGTGTGGACATGTTTTTGCTACATTGTGGGAACCATTTTTCAGAAAAATACATTCTCTTGGGGGACCCAGTGCTCCTCGTGGGGACTAAAGCCTGGTCCCTACAGATACGGGTGCTGATTTTAGGTTGGGGGGTTGGGTTTAGGATAGGTTTGAACTGAGTTTAGATGAGGCTAGATTTGGAGTCAGGTAAGTACTGCGTGTGGTTAGGTTTAGTTTAAGGCAGTGGTTCTCAATTCCAGTTCTCATGACCCACTATCCTGCATGTTTTAGTTGTTTCCCTGCTCTTCAGCAGGTCTTTAATGCTGCGTTCCATTTACATCGTGTTCCCAGAACTGGTAAATGGTAGTGACATCATTTCCCATCAAACCACATGAAACTGCATTCCAGTTAGCTGACAGGCGATTGTATTGCTGCTGCTAACCTAGCTACAATACTGCTACAATATAAACAATGACAAAAAGAGAGCTCTACTACGTATGTCATGCGAATAAATATTGATTTTAATACATACAGCATTGCACAGAAAACACGTTACTTGTCTGAGTGATTAAATATGCACAAAAAATTAAGAAAGATCATTAACAGTAAAAGTTAACATTCTAAAGCTGCAAGTAGCCACAATCTTGAAATCAAAACTGGGGGCAGTTTCATTTCTTCCACTATACCAGTGGGATATTACCACTGGAGGCAAGTAGGGGTCTCTGCAAAACGTGCTGTCCTGTGGGCAGAGACGGCCCAGATCATTGGCCGAGGACTTTTTTTTTCTTTTTTTTTCTTTTTTTTT
>NW_013952774.1:250291-263279 GCF_001266775.1 Austrofundulus limnaeus
CCATTTACCTATACAAATATATACACAACCATACCCCTACCTACATATCCAAACACTTTCATATACATACTTACATACAAATACATACATACATACATACATACATACCCATACATATACATGCCCATATACATACATGCACACATACATACACATATGCACATATCCTTCGTCAGTGCCCGAATGTAAAACCCAGGATGTAAACGCCTGTTTGTGTGCAGTTGTGATCATGCATGGATCTCTCCCGTGGAATGTTTCAAAGTGAGTGTGGGGGGGACCATAGACGCGACCCGCAAAGCCGGAAGCCGACATAAGGGAGATCAGTGCCAAAGACCATTGGCCGAGGTCTTAATGTGGGCGGAGACGTCCCTGCTCGTGATTGGCGAAGGTCTTAATGTGGGCTGAGATGGCCCAAAAGATGTGATTGTTCGGATTGGCAGTGGGGTATGAGGCTGGGGGCAGCAGGGAGGCTTGGTCGAGTTGGGCAGGAAGTAACGTGTTTTTTGTTTTCTTTTTAGATTAATTTTAGTCATAACTTGAGAAAGGAAAGTGTTAGCTGCACGAAATTTGAACGTCTTACATGTGAAAGGATGTGTAACAATATGACTTGGTCAAAACATCCCTAACCAGCCTGTAAAAAAATATTGATTTTTAGCAATCTTTTTACAGGCTGGTTTGGGATGTTTTAACCAAGTCATATTGTTACACATACTTTTACATGTATGACGTTCAAATTTCGTGCAGCTAGCACTTTCCTTTCTCAAGTTATGACTAAAATTAATATAAAAAACACGTTCATAAGGATAAAAATACAAACTTGTGTATTTGTCTTTTATAAAATACATCATTGATCACTGGAGAAATGTTAACAAATCTCGATTAACTTTTGGAGTCAGCTTGTTTCAAGACAGCCAAACAGAGCCAAACACAAAATGACTCATTCGATTTTACTGCACCAAATTTAGCTAAAATTTGACTTGCTGCACTGTACACAGTAAAAGATGTTTATAACTAGACTATACAACATAAAGGTAGGTCAAACAGTGCTTTGCTATTATAAAGAAGTGTGCATTTTAATACTAAACTATTTACACAGCAGCTGTTGTCATTTGTGTTTCCATTCAGAAATAAGCTATTGTCTCTGTAAATAGATCCACATAAAAGGTCTGATTGTTTATTCTCATTATTTTACTTTAGTCTTATTTTGTTTAAAACCACACCTCAAAAGCAAAGCTCCATCAAAGCACCACGTCAGATTTTCTTACATTGTTAATTCAGTAACTCATGTTTTTTGCCCGAGGCATTCTGAACAGCTGTGGTGGCCTTTCTTTCTGTCAGGTGAGAATGTTTTACACGTCAGAGATGCTGACACCCAAAGCAAAATCTGCCACGCACTGGAGCTACAGTTTGGAAAGCGATATCCCTGGTATGTACTGCCTTTGTTCTTTGAACTAATTGTGAGTTACAGCTTGTGAATTGTTGAATTTTATGAACTTCTCTCTAGACTTCCTCATTCTTGTGTGTTTTAAGAGCCTAATTCCACTATTCTTAATGTAAAAATATAAAAAAAATCCCAGAAGTGGACAATAACAAAATCTTTAATTTTACCAGGGAAAAAAGTGGGATTATACTCTTTATAATGTGATAAATTCTTAAACTCAATTGAACAGTAAATCCTAATGTAATTTGACAGTTTGCGCAGTATTTCATGGCTCCCAGGGTGCCTGTCTCACTTGGAATGCTTATTAAATGTCCCACACTAATCATTCACAAATGTGCATTTACGTCATACACCAGACAAGAGCAAAACATTGAACGAGGCCAAATTGATGACTCAGCACAATACAAATGTAATATTTCTTATCATGATCATGCCTAAATATTTGCTTGTAGGTTATATAAAAATAGGTTTAAAAAACATAAAGTAATGTCAAGTGAATTTGTTTTTTTCTAATAGCTCTAAAATTTACGGCGATGGAAATGCGGTGCCGCGTATTCTGAAGTTTCTGCAAACTATTGACCTGAACGAGCCCCTGCAGAAGTCCTTCTGCTTCCCTCCTGTCAAAGACTCCATTTCTCAAGACATCGATCACATTCTGGAGACCCAAAGTGCTCTATCTGTTGACCTGGGAGGAACCAACCTTCGGGTGGCAATTGTCTGTATGAAGGTAGGTTGCATAAATGTACTTAACACAAAAAGTAATGAAATTTGTGTTTGGTAGAGTATTTCATTGTTGTAACAAGGTTTCTTGGCAATAATTGTTGTACCGTTGGAAATCCTGTTAATTTACATTTTAAATGATGTGACATTTGTAAGTAACATGCATTTATGGGTTGAGCAGTAGAGCTGATCGTGAAAATTTGCTAAATCTTGCTATCAACACTTGTTTTGAGTTTCTGGTCCCAACAGGTGCTGCCAATCAGCATTGTTACAACAGCAATGCTGTTTGGGAGACCAAGCACAAATTTTATTACTTTTTTGTGCTGAGTACATTTACTTTTGCAACTCAGTTTTTCTGATTTTATCACGTTGTGGATGTGTTTTTGTCTGTTTACAATATATCTCATAAAACGTGTACGTCTACAGCTGACTGTTTGAAGTCAGTCTGGGTCAAGATGGTCGCCACAACTGATGAACCTGAAGAAACACAGAAATGTCTGTAACTCAGTTTTACAAATATTGAACTAAATTTTTGTGTGGTAGTAGCTGAAAGTAATCCCCAGCAAATGCTCCGAGTGCTAACGGGTCACACAGGTTTTTTGCCTTAATCTTTGGCATTAACTGTTTTGGTTGACTGCGTTAGTTTGTTAGCAAAATATCTAAAGAACCACTGGATGAATTTTAATCAAAGAAAAAATTAATCTTCATATACAACTAAATAGCTTCTGAAGTTAATTCAAGGTGGCTGCCAAAGACAATCAATGTAAACAAACACAAAAAGTTACTAAACTCAGTCAATTCTACAGATACTGAGACAAAATTTGACGTGGTGGTAGCTGAAAAGTATCTCAACACATTCTTGTAGCACTTACAGATCTTATGAGCTCTTGCAGTGTTGCTTTAGATTGTGCACAATGTTTTTGTTCAAGATTTGACCTTTTCTCAGCATTAGTTTTAAACTCTAGCATTAATAGCAATGGATAATATCCATTTCTTCAAGGAATGATAGATCATATAAAGGTTATTGTCTAATTTTAAAAGTTTTATGAATGTAAACCAAATACTCAAATGTTATGTTGATTGATATAAACATATATGTCATAATAATATATTTTTGAACTCTTCAGGTTTTTTATATCTTCATTTATTCATCCTTTTGGATTACTTTGTTCTGTTTTTCTATGTCTGTCAAGGGCAACATAGTGAAGAAATACACTGAAACCAATCCGAAGACTTATGAGGACAGGATTCGTCTGATGTTAAAGATGTGTAAAGATGCTGTGCGGGATGCTGTGAGCCTCAACTGTAGAATACTTGGTGTTGGTATGAAAACACACACAACTCAGATTCCTTAATAAAAACTATCTGTGAGGATGATGCACATATAAACGGTTTAATCGGCTCCTCAGGGATTTCAACAGGTGGGCGTGTAAACCCACAAGAAGGTGTCGTCCTTCACTCCACAAATCTGATCCAGGAGTGGTCTTCTGTGAACCTGAGGACACCCGTCTCAGACGCTCTAGGCCTACCCGTCTGGGTCGACAATGACGGGAACTGCGCTGCGTTGGCTGAACGAAAGTTTGGTCATGGCAAGGGAGTGGAAAACTTTGTCACCATCATTACTGGAACAGGTAACAACATTTTCTGTATATTCAGTTGTGTGTAACAACTTAAAAGCAATATCTGTGAGAGGAAAATAAGGGTATATTCAAATTTATGAAAAGATCTTGTAGCTTTTTTCCACTAAATTCAACCTTTTTTTGTCACAAAAATTTGTCAGCAAATAATCTGTACTTATTGTCCAGCTGCCAAAACCATAAAAATGGGGTTACCAGCATTCCAAAAAAATACCACATTTTTAATAAGAGCAGACAACAGGATACGTTTTGGCTACATGCCGTCGTCAACTTGTTACAGATCAGACAAACAATGGGCCTCATGCAAGAACTATTCGTACGAACAGATTTGTTCTTAAGTTGTGCGTATGAGTGGCATTCACCAACCTTCTCGTATTCTAAGATTTTTTTCAGATAGGAAACAAATTCACGTGTGGTCCAGACCTGTACTATATTTTATGAGCAGTCAGTCTGCTGTTATCCAGACTGATTTTCTTCACTAATAACTTCATATTTCATTAGTTTGAAGAAGATATTTTGAGTTGAAAATAAATCACACTCTATAATCATGGGGGGGGGGGGGTGCAACTGCTCTTCTTAAATTAAAAATATTTGACCAAAGAAAATCCAGAGCAGGACTAGAGATGAATATGATTTAGATTTTTATTTCTGTCTGTATACGACCCACAGGAGACACAACATTAACAGCAGTAGTTATTTCATTCCTCGACTTTAGCAGGTCTGTCGCTACTAAAAACGACTTTTCTTTTCTGGATCTCGGAGAGCAGGACTTAAATCTCCAAACTCGTAAAGTTCTTCTTTTTTTTTAACACTTCCTGGTATCTGAGGCAGGACGCGTAGCCTTATATGGTGTTTTTAGGGTGGTAATTATGCTAATCTCCTCTCCCCGTGCACGAGCACCTAATACACATTCATCAGTTTACGCAGCTCATTAACACATTTTTCCTGACGATAGAAGAGTTTGTTGAATCTGACGTAGCATGTTCGTACGAACCCTTCGTACAAACAAAAGTAAGAGAAATTTAGGATAAGAATACGAACATGTTCTTGCATGAGGCCCAATGAGTCTATATAAAGAGGTTAAAGAATATCTAAGCCAATCACAAACAGGTTGGGTAATCAGCCCAAAAAAGAAGCATCTGTGACTAACAAGCACAACTACAATAATATACAACATATCACAACAAAGTTCACAGAAAGTAGTTCAACACCAATTCTTCATTAAGTCCTTTAGGGTTGACAGTCTGTAAGGAGTGGATCCAGAATGCTTCTCTTTGTAGTAGAAGTTTATCTCTATCACCTCCTCCTTTTTTCTTGTTCTGCTGCCAAAACCAATCACACAGCAAAAAATGTTTTGTAATAAAGGATGTGAAAAAAAAAATAATGATATATATTGTCACTGTAGAATGTAGCAGTGAATATTTTTTAAAGACAGTTAAGTTTAAAATATGTTCCATTATGTTTGTGTTGATTATATGCATTTCTTTATATCTAATAATAACTTTCACAGTGTTTGAAGAGTTTCTGTTTGAAGTTAATAAAGGTGTTAGAGATGTGAAATGTTGGTATCACTCAGATTTACCCAAACATTTAACAAACATCAGCTCAGTGTCCCTGCATCATAATGTTTGTAACTGGCTGGCTGAATTATGTTTTGATTGATCATACTGATGGTTCGGTTGCTGAAAAACTCAAATAAAAATGAATATTTTGACTGTGTAGGTATTGGAGGAGGAATTATTCATCAAAATGAGCTGATCCATGGCAGTACCTTCTGTGCTGCTGAGCTGGGTCACATCAAGGTTTCACTGGAAGGTCCAGAGTGTTCCTGTGGGAGCCGTGGATGCATAGAGGCATACGCTTCCGGCATGGCCCTGCAGAGAGAAGCAAAGAGACTGAATGATGGTGAGCAATTGCTTTTGTTTCTGAGCCTTCTGGGTAACATGCTGTGGCTTAAATGCTTCTAAAGCAAAAAGAAGCAGGAAAAAGTAACATGGCTCAAAAGTATTGTATGAATATCTGAGTTTTAAAATTTTAATGACCTGAACTACACTACTTGTGTACATTTGTTTGTACTTTCCCAAAGGTTTATAATTAAATTTCCAAATAAATTCATATCCATATTTATCTACGTGGTAGTCAGCATTATATTAAAAAAAGTCTGAATTCTGTTTCTTGAACACCTCCTGTGTTTCCACTTCACTTTCATTTTTCAACACATCACAGATATTACAAGTTAGAACTCGATGCCAACCGTTGCTGATTTCCTCCATTGCTATTCAGTAGTGATTACCTGTTAGCGGTTTTGTTGGAATAATCACAGGCCTTCATTATTTAAATAATCTCATCAGGTGAACAGACAGACGGACCAACGACCGGACGGGGGGCTAAAGTGATCTTGTCAAACTACTACACAAATGTGTCGAGTAGATCTTCCTTATGATGCACACTGAATTTGGATCAGATCAGATCATGTATGTGTGATTTAGAACCAACCATGTGCAAAGTTGGCGGGGCTAATGTGATCTCATCAAACTAACACACTAACGCAGGGGTGCCCAAACATTTCCCCCGAGGGGGCCAAAATGAAAACCTATCCATGGCTGTGGGCCAAATGCAGTTATATAATACATGAAATACAAATACTTTTTAAGTAAAGTCCTTTATTTTTAATGATTATGCTATGCAATGGCCCTCTTTTTATTTTAGTCTGTGCACTTGGAGAAAGTCTGCCATACGCTCAAGTAGCAAAGGCTCATGGGACATATCATAAATTGATAAAAAATGAGTTTTTGTGGCCTTATAAAGTGTGTAAATCTACATGTGTGGTTAAATCTGATCTAAATATTTCTTGTTGTCCTTTCATGTTTCATCCTAATAAATCAAAGATAAAGTCAGCACCATGACTGAAAACTACCTTCACTACAGCCCTTTTATATAGTCATTTGACCAATGGAAACACTGTGTTTCTACTTAAAGGATAACAGGTTACAACCTTGTAACTTTGGCAACTGTTTGTGGGCCAAATCAAATGGCTTGGCGGGCCAAATTTGGCCCACGGGCCCCACTTTGGGCTCCTCTGCACTAACGTGTTTAGCTGGCTTCCCCAATAATGCACACACTTCATAACTTGTGCAGATTGGGTAATGATTTATAGGAAACCGTGTGCAAAGTGGGCGTGGCTAAATTTATCTTGCCCAAGTTCTATGTTAAGCAGGTCACTCTGATGCACACAGAATTCGGTGCAGATTGATTCGTGTATGTGTGATTAAGAGCCAACTGTGTGCTAAGTGGGCGGGGCTAAAATGATCTAATCAAACTAACACATTGTGTTGAGTAGGTCTCCTTGATGATGCACACAGAATTTGGTTCAGATCGGATCATGTATGTGTGATTTAGAACCAACCATGTGCAAACAGTGAGGCATCAGCATTCTCCACTCTGCCACACCATCCTGCCACCAGTGTGGAGAGAAGCGTGCAGCATGTGAAGTCTGCATGTTCAAAGCTGTAGGGGGAGTCAGCTCAGACACATGAGCAAGAAAATAGCCAAACTGGCAGCTTTGATCCAAAACGGACAACTTCCAATGGGGATTGGACCATGACTCAAAGAGATTGTTATAGGTCTTGAGATGTTACACGTGTGTACCAAATTTCATGATTCCAATGCCCAAGCTAGGCTTGGCCCCAATTTTTTTACAATAAATAATAAATAAATAATTGTAGGGGGTGCTGTGGAGGAATTAGGCCATGCTCCCCAAAAACTGGACTGCATTCCTCTAGTGGGGTGGATTATGATCCACCTTAGTGAACTTGGTGAAGATTGGCTAAGTACGTGGAATTTAAAGCCAAACGTATGTCAACGGCGTGATGTCTGACTTCACCCCACCACCATGACCACGCCTTTCACCAAAAAGTCTTTGTGCTTGAAAGCAAGTGAGATCAAGTTCTTCTCTGTGTTCTGACACAATTTGTTGCTGATTAGGTCAAGATGGTCAGAGATGGAGCTGTCCAACCAAAAAAAAAAAAAAACAGGTCCTTTCCTGTTGTCAGGGCGCAGGGCTTTGATGATGTCATATAGCCACATGGTATGGCCCGGCATGCAACATGGATGACTCCAACCAAGTTTGGTGTATTTTAGTTTTTCTGTGTGAAAGTTACAGCTGTCTGAAATTGTGATGGACAGACGGAGAGTATTTCTAAGTCCCCCGGCTCGGCGCTGGGGGACAACTATCTAGCTTTACTCTTATCCCTATTAGTCAGGAAAGGCTTCATCACCAAATGCTATTGCTATTGCAGCACAAATTTGCATACATGTACTGGGAAAAAGCAGGTTTATGGTTGCCACACAGCCTAGGCACATTCATGAACTAAAGAAAAAACACAAATTGACTGTTAAATTTGCCTCTGGTCACTATCAAATTATTGCATTCTTCGTTTCATTCTCCTATTGTTGTCTTTTTCTTTTCTAACCTGATCCTCTCCAGAGGACATGCTGAAGAAGGAAGGGATGGATCTAAAACTTTCTGAGCCAATCACTGCTGCCCACCTCATCAGTGCAGCCAGAATGGGGAATTCCAAAGCAGATGCTGTTCTACACAAAGGTAAGTGCACTTTACTCCTTTATTGAGTATTTAAAGTATTTGGTTATGAGTACTGGGAGGTTGCACTGAAACCACGTGAAAAGAAACAGCTCTACCAACTTGGAGCCAAAAATGCAGTATGTCTGAAGTCAAAGACAAGAATAAAACACTGCTTCTTCTTCTTACAGCGACCACAGCACTTGGTGTGGGGATTGTAAACATCCTCCACATAGTCAACCCCACACTGGTGATTCTGTCAGGAGTCTTGGCCTCTTACTACAAGGAACCGGTACAACGCATCATCTCAGAGAGGGCACTCCTCTCTGCCCAGAGCATCAAAGTCTTCACGTCTGCCTTGGAAGAACCAGCTTTACTTGGAGCTGCTAGCATGGTGTTAGATTATGCAACAAGGAGGACATATTAAGGGATCTACTGTTGGTTCTGGAAACATTTATACACTGATGTTTTTTTTTGTTTTTTTTGCTTTTTTTACTTGGTTTACCAAAACACCTTAAAAATACAGTTCTATACATGTGCTTGTCCTGAAAGCAAAGGTTTTATTTTAAGTACCATATTTATTCAAGTATAATACGTAAAATTAAATCCATAAAAGCATCCATAAAGTTGGGAGTACTATACTCGAATAAATATTTTTAATTATGTATTTTAACTGAAATATCAGCTTCATTCACAAAATGACTGAGTCCAGAAATGAGACAGCATCGTAAAAAGCCGTTGAAACAAGCTTACTGTACCTCTGACACTCCTCCGTGCTTCAGAGTGAGATAATAACAGATCCAGGCAGGCGACATGATGTGGAAAAAAAGGGGGAAAAGTAGTCCTGTACCTTAGTAATGATAACGAACTGATGGCATTAGCGTGTGACCGGGCCTCTCCTCGAACAACAACAAACACATGTTCGTCTGTAATGGCTGCCGTCTACCGGTGTTCTGAAAAAGTTTTTATCCCTGAAAAAAAGTTTCCTCACCAGAGGGGGCGCTCGCGAGTAGGAAGCAATCTGCTTTTCCCCCAGAAGATGGCCCAAATCTCATGTGAAGTCTCTGACTTTTGTGTTGGCGCATCCTGGTGGACAATGTGTAAAATGCCAGAATTCATATGATGCTGCTACAGCTGATATATACACTCACCGGCCACTTTATTAGGTACACCACGCTAGTAACGGGTTGGACCCCCTTTTGCCTTCAGAACTGCCTCAATTCTTCGTGGCATAGATTCAACAAGGTGCTGGAAGCATTCCTCAGAGATTTTGTCCATATTGACATGATGGCATCACACAGTTGCCGCAGATTTGTCGGCTGCACATCCATGATGYGAATCTCCCGTTCCACCACATCCCAAAGATGCTCTATTGGATTGAGATCTGGTGACTGTGGAGGCCATTTGAGTACAGTGAACTCATTGTCATGTTCAAGAAACCAGTCTGAGATGATTCCAGCTTTATGACATGGCGCATTATCCTGCTGAAAGTAGCCATCAGATGTTGGGTACATTGTGGTCATAAAGGGATGGACATGGTCAGCAACAATACTCAGGTAGGCTGTGGCGTTGCAACGATGCTCAATTGGTACCAAGGGGCCCAAAGAGTGCCAAGAAAAGATTCCCCACACCATGACACCACCACCACCAGCCTGAACCGTTGATACAAGGCAGGATGGATCCATGCTTTCATGTTGTTGATGCCAAATTCTGACCCTACCATCCGAATGTCGCAGCAGAAATCGAGACTCATCAGACCAGGCAACGTTTTTCCAATCTTCTCTTGTCCAATTTCGATGAGCTTGTGCAAATTGTAGCCTCAGTTTCCTGTTCTTAGCTGAAAGGAGTGGCACCCGGTGTGGTCTTCTGCTGCTGAAGCCCATCTGCCTCAAAGTTCGACGTACTGTGCGTTCAGAGATGCTCTTCTGCCTACCTTGGTTGTAACGGGTGGTTATTTGAGTCACTGTTGCCTTTCTATCAGCTCGAACCAGTCTGCCCATTCTCCTCTGACCTCTGGCATCAACAAGGCATTTCCGCCCACAGGACTGCCGCTCACTGGATGTTTTTTCTTTTTCGGACCATTCTCTGTAAACCCTAGAGATGGTTGTGCGTGAAAATCCCAGTAGATCAGCAGTTTCTGAAATACTCAGACCAGCCCTTCTGGCACCAACAACCATGCCACGTTCAAAGGCACTCAAATCACCTTTCTTCCCCATACTGATGCTCGGTTTGAACTGCAGGAGATTGTCTTGACCATGTCTACATGCCTAAATGCACTGAGTTGCCGCCATGTGATTGGCTGATTAGAAATTAAGTGTTAATGAGCAGTTGGACAGGTGTACCTAATAAAGTGGCCGGTGAGTGTATTTGTTGTCAAAAYACCTTTTAGTACATATGTTGTTAAAATAAAATGAACAGTCCAATGATCATTTTACTGATATGCATAAAGACTGCAAAGGCTGAAAAATCTTGAAGTCTGTAGGAAGTTGGAGGTAGTTTGAGGATTAATTTTTTATACTTCTTAAGCAAAAAAAACGGGGGGGGGGGGGGTCGTATTATACATGAGATCGTATTATACATGAATAAATATGGTACTGTTTATTTTCAATAATGTTGAAATGTTAAGGGTTTCTTTTGTTTGTGTGTACAGCACATGGTCACAGGCATATTAGGACACTTTTGGACTTGATAAAACCTTTTTGTTTAACAGTTGAAGTGCAGCTAAAAGAAGGCATCAACCAATACTGTCATTTTTTTTATATTTCCTTTTGTTCTTCTCAAAATCTAGGCTGTTATAGGTCATTTTCCATCTGAGCATGTGGTAGGACAGGATTCACACCTTGTGAAGTCGTCTCTTCACAATGGAGTTGAGTTCATTTTTCACACTTTTAAAATCAGGTTTCTTCATTGCTTATTATTATTGTGTACGAAGTACAACAGTGGAATTGGGGGTGGAAGATGATCATTTGTTGCATCTAAGCTGGCAGTAGAATATGAGAGCTAAATCAGAGTGTGTGAAATAAGATGGGATTCATACTTTTATCATTGACATTGTTGTGACTGAGGCCGTTGTTTAGTTTGAAGGGGGACAGCTGGGACTTTTAACAAGGACACTTTTTATATGATACAACAGAAACTTAGTGTTGTAGATCAGAGGTTCTCAAACTGGGGTCCCAGGACCCCCAGGGGTCCGTGAGAGGTATCTTTGGGGTCCTCAAAAAATTTCACCAAAGTATTTATTTGTTTTTTATTTTCAAAAAACTGCATGAAGAATAATGAACTAATAAAACAAACATAATAAATTGAATAAAAAATATATATTCCCATGGCATTTAGGGGTTGAAATGACAAATTATCTTTTAAAACAGCATGGGTTTTATGAGGGGGTCCCTGGAATGTTTTTTGCCATTTTAAGGGGTCCCTAGACCAAAAAGGTTTGAGAACCCCTGTTGTAGATACCGTAATGCTACCTCTGGTAGGTGTTCTTCACTCAACTGGGTTTATTTCAATTATGAAAAGGTTCTTGTTACGTCAGCCTTAGACATTTATTAATTCATTAAATTGTTTTTATATATTATTGCCAGGTCCTTTCACATTAAAGAGGTCAAAATCCTAAATGGTAATAGCCTGAGTTTAAAGCTGTGTTTTCACTGTCAGCCCTAACACATAATATCACCCTGACTTTAACATGTTTTGGTAAATACTGTAGGACCTAACTTCAGTTCTGAAATATTTATGATTATTTCCAACAAGTAGACCTCTTTAAAGCTAGAACAATAGGCAATTTGTGCCAGAATAAACTGTAGTAATGTTTATTTTATATAAACTTTTCTGTTCTGTCACTGCAGACAACTTCAAGTATTATTGCTTGAACCATCCAGAAAGGTAGAAACCTGGATAAATGATGTGAAGAGCCTTTGATACAGTTCCTGCAGTGAAATCAATATTCTCTGAAGTTTTTATTTTTTATTTTTTATTTTTAACAAATTTTAAAAGTGACCAAAATGTTGCAAAGACATTCATCTGTAAATGATTAATTTTGTTGGTGTTCAGTGTATCCAAATGAAGGTGTCATATTTAAGTTTCTCTGGTTCGGTTTTGAGGTGAATAGCCAAATGTTGTGTTACATTTCCATGTGTTACTAATTGTATTATTTTAGGGTGGGACAGAAACAATAGTGTTAACTATAACATCAACGGGTCTTTTAATACTCTATAGCTGCTTTGGTGCGATGAAGGTTCCAGGATGGGTGCTTTTTTTTTATCTGTATGCCACTTTACCTTTATGAAGAAGATAGCTTGTGGAATAATCATTACAAGGTTTGTATGTTCTACATGCTGTAATATACAATACATGTTGTTTATATTTTTAAACAAGATGCAGTATGTTTATCGATAATTGTTGGGCCAAATGGTAAATAAAATATTGTAAAATCAAAGACTTCATTAGAAAATTTTAAAGCTGATCACGACTTTACATTTACAGCAGGTAAAATAAGTACTTAACACGTCACCATTTTTCTCAGTAAATATATTACTAGAGGTGCTAATGACATGAAATTTTCACCAGATGTCGGTAACTACCCAAGTGATCCATACATACAAAGAAATC
>NW_013952774.1:265036-277289 GCF_001266775.1 Austrofundulus limnaeus
TATATATATATATTAGTTTTAGAAGTTTTCATATCAAGGCACTCCAAACCTATTCAATGAATTAATATGATTAGTGATCATTACAAAAATTAACTGAACAAATTTTACATGAATATTTAGAGTCACTTTGAGCTTTATGCATTACCATTTTTAAGTGTAGGCCTATACTGTGAATTTGTCCATAATTGGTTCTGAGCAGCATTTTAATCTTTTCTAGCAGTGTTTGCTCGTACAGGATAGAATGAGATCATTTTCATGTTTTCTAATTTCCCCAGCCTACTGCATATATCACAGGTGAGTCAGGTGAATGCTCATATGTCACTGAAGCCCTTTGAGACTATCAGAGCTGTGAATTATTAACCAGAGGGGCACTACACCTGGGCAGGGCACAACTCTTTGGTTGCAAAGACAAAGTCACAAAATGAGATAGTGTTGGACACAAAGCATCTGAAAATGAAAAGAGCTAAATTGATTAATGGCTAGATTAACTTGAGTTTTGTGAAGCAATTAGTTATTAAATAAAGTGGCAGACTTTCAGAATTTCAGTGGTAGTTTTTTGTGTACTTTAGACTTTTACTGTTTTGAGCTTTAATATATTATGTACAGTTAATGTGCACTTAATCAGTATGCTGCTGGGACCTCAAGGGGGCCCTACACAATAGTATACCATAGAAAAAATATCAATTGTCCTGTCACTTCCTTTAACTATAATAAAACAAGTACATGGAAATCAGTATTATGTAATTGTCTTGATTGTATATGATGCATTCAAGCCCCTGGCTGCTGTTTTTAACAGCTCAGAAACACGTAGCAGGTCACAAGACCGAAGTGCAAAAAACACTAAAATTTGATTGGTCCAATTCAGTACAAGCTATTATATGATTGGTTAATCGTCCTATCAATCATGTGTCCTTTTTCGTGATTGGCTATTATTCCATTTCCGTTTATAGCCTCAGTTTTTTTTTCTACCTTCGCCCTTCTTCCCGTTTGGCTGATTTCTTACATCGCTTCAGCTGCTAATTGTCTTACAGAACGACCTCGCCATGGATGATTTTGACATGCTGAACGCACCCACCGCTGGAAACGGCGTCGGCTCGGAGGAAGACCCCGCTGCCGCATTTTTGGCTCAGCAGGAGAGCGAAATTGCCGGAATTGAAAACGACGAGGGCTTCAGCATCCTTGACGGAGGAGAGGTGCCTTCGTCGCTGAGAGACTCTAACGGTTTGTTGAAGGCTGTGTCCTAAATGTAAAACAAACTTTTATCAATGTAACACATTTTTTTAACACATTTAATTATCTTCAATATTTCAGAGCATACAGCTTTATAAAACGCAGCGTTATAAGTGTTAAATTAGTATAATCCGTAATTCGATACCGTGGTTGGTGCTAATGCTAGCTTAGCTGTGAGCAGATCTGTCAGATCAACATAAGTAATTATCTCTAAAAGCTACACGTAATAGAATTGGCGAAATGAATATCCTGGTTAGATTAATGGGTGCTGTGTTATGAATAATTTATTTGTTAATGAAATCAAGCTGTCTAAAATGATATTTATCATTTTGGTCAGCTTGGTATTAGCTTGACGGCTGTGTTCATTGATAACATGCTAGCACATCTGCTAGCCTCTGGCCTTGATTATCTCATTTCCTTAAGTTTGCTGTGTGTGCTGAGCAACTTAGAAATGCTGACGTGTAGTTTACCTTAATATATGTGTCATGTTTTGTGCTTGATTTCTAATTGTTGTTTCTGTTGTCTTCGTTTTTAGATGGTGCCATCAATGGAGAGTTTCATGGGGTAATACTAACTTATTAAAATGTTCTTGAATTGTTGTTTTTTTTTCTCCTGTTCACAAGTTTTTACTTTTGGGTTTTGTTCAAAAGATAAATGTAATGGTACACATTGCCATTTAACTTTGATTTGGATTATTATTCTTTTTGCTTAATGAATTTACCTATTAAATTTGTACCAGTTTGACCTTTTAGGCACTAAATTCTGGCCCTGTGTTTAATTACGACACTGTCAACAATCTGGAGGTCACTGGTGGAATTTAGTTTAGAATTTAATAAATATGAGAAGCACAACACTGTTTATATTCTGTTAAAAATAAAAATAAAAAATTGGCCGGTCTGCATACATGTTGTGCCCCCCTCATATTGAGAACGCTTTCTTTTGTAGCACCATTTGAGCTCGGCTTTAATTTCCTACTCTGTGGGTTGAGATTCTTGCTGTTGATGACTCCTGCTTCCTTTTCCTGTGCTTGTCATTGCAACATTTTTCCTTCTGCACAGTCAGGACTTCTGGCAGTGAGAGAAACTTGCTTTCAAGAACAAATCTACAGCCTGCAAGTTGGAACGAAAATACAAAGAAATGATTTTCAAATGTATTTTTTTTTTCAGGAAAAGGAATAACTGAATAGTTGCATAGTTGTTAGGATGTTTAAATGGAAAGCTTATTTCTGAAATCCCAGCATCCACAGACTCTGTGTGTGCAAAGTAACACAATTAACTTCATGCTTATTTTCTATATGCAGGAAAGCAACGGCCCATCAGATGCTTATGCAGCAATTTCTAATGCGGATCGACTGCAAGCCGAACCTGAAAGTCTCCGCAAGTGGAGGGAGGAACAAAGAGACAGGCTCGAGCTGCTAGGTGAGAATAAAGTGGAACAATTTCAAGAAGTGACTGATGACGGGCCACTAATCTGAGATTTAACCAGTGATGATGGCGTGTCCATATTCCAAATCACAGATCCAAAAATGTCAACATTTTTTTTCCTAGTATATAATCAACTTAATGTGTTTTCCTACAATACTCATTGTCAAGTGAGATGTTGAACAACTTTGTGAATAAAACACTGTAGTGCTGTAACACATTGGCACAAAGGCAAACATGGGTTTAATAAAGCCTGAGCACCAAAAGAAGCTTGATGATGATCTCCGTCCAGTCTGTGAATGAAAAAACATCATTAAATGGATTGAATGGGCAGTTTACTCCACATGTAGTTAAATTTGCTTTCTAAACAGAAAAGTGTTCAGTGTTTGCTGGAAACTTAAGATAAAGGTCTAAAGTTTAATTTAGTTCAAATATAGAAAAGATTGGTTTTTCAATTTTGTCATCCTATTTTAAGATTAGATTTTGTGCATTACGTTTGATATATAGATCCCAGTGTTTTAAGTAAGGAAACATATCAAAGAAGGTTGCAGAAACCCAGAAATTATTCTCAAACATACCTGCCCTACAGAATATTATCTACAAGCAATAATCCTCTGACAATACAGCAAAGTTGCCGTACATCCAGTCATACAAGTGAAACTGATGACGACTTATTGTGCAGTTTGAATCATGCAGTTATTTAAAGTCAAAATGACCCTCTATCATTCCTCTGACGTTAATCGTTCCCTCCCTCTGTAGATGCCAACTCACGCAAACAGGAGTCTGAGTGGAAGGAGAAGGCCAAGGTAGAGCTGGAGGAGTGGCATGCGAGGCAGAACGAGCAGCTGGAAAAAACCAAAACCCATAACAGGTACTGGCTTGGTTGAAGTGATGGATTTATTTATTAAATGGCTTCACTAACAAATGTATTAGTGTTTCATGTCTTTATAGAACTGAATGATAGTTAATCTTTTGGTTTAAACATTAAAATGTTTTTGGATTTTATAAAAAAAACAACAACAATTAAACGGATTAAATTATTTAACTTGCAATACTAACAAATTTTATCCACATCAATGCCAGAAAAGTGGATTGTAGTAATTTGATTAAATTTGGTGAAGAAGATGAAATGCAAAGACATAAAGATGCTTCTCCCTCAACTTGTGGTGAATCTCTTATTTAGATTGAAACTGGAAATATTCTTGTGTGGTAACCGATAATACTTGTTTCTATCCTCTCTTCCTTTTACTGCATTTCCTCTTCTCTTCTAACTTCTTGCTGCTCTGTCGTTGGGCGGATGTTTGTCCAGAGTGCTGGACGAGGACTTCTACAAGCAGCCCTTCTCTGACCTCATTGGTTATGTGTATGTTGCTCCAACTAACATCCTCCTTTTTGTACACATCTCTTTTTTTCATTTTCGCCTTTGTCACTTCCATCTGTGTCCATTGATGTTTTGTTTTTATTAGATTTAGTTACTTGTGTAGACTTCATGTTTTTCTTCCTTCATTCCATCATTTTAACAGCCTGGATTAAAACCTATTTTGTCTGAAGTTACCATTTGTGGTAATAAATTGAACCCCGTTTCGTTTGCATGTCATTTGTGAGTAGGTGCACGTTAAAATACTTAATAAATCAAAGTCTCCCGCATGTAGTTACACTAGAGGTAGACCGAATAATTGATCTGATTTAAGAGGTTTTATAAACTGCTGGTTAAGTGGCAGTGGATGAAACTGGCTTAGATAGTGACCAGTGGCTATGACGTCCCCAACTATGTGCACACATTACAAGGGCTAGTACTAGGGCTGGGTGATTATTTGATCGCGATTATTGATTGAGAAAAATTCAGATCGATCACAGTGATCAGCTGTGAGCTTCTTACTGGATCAAACATGGCGGAAATGTGCGCGACAACAGCCAATCAGAATCCATCTTCTCCTACTCCACTTCCGTTTGTAAGTGGCGAAGGAAATGCAGACGGAATCGCAGAATTAATGAAACAAAATGTAATCCAGATGCTGAATCTCACAGTTCTCTTACTTGGGCAAGTTTCTGAGGTATTTTGGCCGCTGTCGCTTCCTGTACCTGCTGTTACCTGCTAACAGGCATGCGAGATGTCCCCCTCCTTACACACAGAGAGAGAGGGGGAGAAAAAAGAAAAGTGCGCCGTGATTCGTGGCTCGCTAAAACAAAAGCGTCCTCCAAAAATATGAAGCAGTCTTAGGGTAACGTTTAGGACAGAACAATGTCTCAGCGGTTCTTCATTTATCTGGGGAAGAACTTTTCTGTAAGTTTTATTAGCACACAATGGGCTGGACGCGACGTGAAGACCACTTCCTGTCCGAGTCTCATCACAAACAGCAGCTGAGAGACGCTGCAAACTCCTGAACACTCAGAAGCTGGGAGTTTTTGTCGTGTGTGCAGAATCAGATGTTCTTTCAGAAAAAATGACACAGCGTTGTCCGTTGTTTGATAAAGTGCTGTAAACAGGAGGGGGTCGTGGGGGTGTGGGGTTCCTTCCATAACTAAAGGAAATAATGAGCTTAGATCGTATTCAAGGTGTGCACATATTGTTGCTGTTTGTAGGGTTTATGTTTCTTTATGACATATTTAATGTAAAATTCAATTCTAAAACTTTAATTTTTACAAAAGAATGACTTTATTAATGTGAGATTCTATGATTTACACATAAATGTTTTTTTTCTTGGTAAATACCTTTTTAAACACCTTGCAAAAATAATGTAATGTTCTACTGAACCACAGCTATTTGTTATATTAGTGAACGTAAAAATTATAAATAAATAAAAAATATATTTCTATAGGTATTTATTTGTTCAGTTATTTTCCAGTCATTTTTTAGGTTAACAAAAAAATCGTGATATTAATCGAGATCAGACGATATGAAAAAATTAATCGTGATCATTTTTTTTGCCATATCGCCCAGCCCTAGCTAGTATCCTCCTTCAACACTATCAAGAGTTTCCTAAATATTTCAAATAAAATTATGTAAACAATGACATTACTTTTGAAAATGCTGTTTTTATGTCTGTTTAAACAAAACGAAATATTTTTATTTAAAATCTATTTAAAACGACAGTAAAAGCAAGAGACAGTTTTTACTACCAACAAATGACTGAAGGGTGAATGTAACTAATTCCACTCCTGCTTTACTTCCAGTTTAGTAATCTATTATTCAGAAAGTCCAGCCAGGTGAAACCGTTTAGGATCCTTAATACAAAACAATGGCTTATTGCCTAGAAATGTGATAAAATTTCAATTGAAATATACCCCCCCACACACACACACACAAAATAATAAATAAATGTAAATTATGTACATATATTAAAAAAAAATACTTTTTATTTTATTTATTTTCAGGGCCCTAGTAATGTAATGATTTCTAGAAACGTTATACTAATGAAATATAGGCAGTTATTGATCAATCAATACTCAGCTCTTTTTAATACTTATTGAAGAAACATTTGTCGGTCTACTTCTAAACAACCTGTCACACTGTTGTTTTAGACAACTCGGAAGCCTCTTTTGGACCTAAACATACTGTAATGCTAACAATTAGATTGAACCGAGTCGATAACAAAAACAAGTTAACAGAAGTTGTCTAAAACAACAGGGCCTTTAAACTCTAAAAACTTCTGAGCTCCTCACATTTGTGAAAATGACCCTTTTTTTTTTAAATAATTTTTTATTTTTATTTTTTTCTTTCAAAATGTGCCTGTCATCCCCTTGTCACCATTCATTAATGTGCCATTTCTCAGACAGGTTAAAAAAAACATATGTCCTGAAATCATTCTAACGATTAACATTTGCTTCTGTTTGTATAACCTTTTTAACAAGTCTTTTTGTTTGTTTTTTTGTTTTCTTGACAATAAGTTATTCAGGAATAGGAAACTTGATCGTTTGTTTGAAGCAGTTGTGTTTACAATTGGCATTTATCTGAACATCAGTTAAGGGGCTGTTGAATTGATTAAAATGTGAAGTTTAAATAACCTAAAGATGCATTCACTTCTGGTTAATAAGCTGCAATTTTTTTATTTGTCTTATTCTCAGCTGTTATTGTTACAGGACTGTACAGCATATTTTATTGCTGTTGCCAGTGATAACTGATACACAACTGCTTTAAACTTAACCATTTTTCTGCTGTATGAGACGTTTAGATGCTCTGGAGCTAATAACTTGATAACAGACTCATTTCACTGCAGATATTTTGACTTGAAATGGTCGGACATCAACATCAGAGCTGCATTTGAGTCAAACTAAGTTAGGATGATGGCTGTTCAGTCACTGTATAACCAAAACAAGAGCTGTATTAGCAGCTGCGTCACAAAGTTGAGCTAGTTTCCTTTGTGGTTTGGACTCCTAACAGGCTTCCTCTTCACTCAGGAAGTTTGTGATGTTCATAGAAAGGATCTCAAGACTTAAGTCATGAACAAGAGCAGACAGGTTTTTGAAATTACAGTGCAACATTTTCTGTTTTTCCAGTTTATTTTTTTTCGGTCCGAATCTTTAAGCATTGACCTTCAGTGCACACTGGAGCTGTTGGCAGCTGAGGTTATCGGTTATCTGTCGTTAAAAGGACAAAGTTATCAGTATCGGTTCTTAAAATAAGTTATTGTGCATCCCTGGAATAAAGCCCTCATTACTGCATACAAAGGAGCTGAACTGAAAAGTTCTTGTTTCACTGGTTCATCTACAATCCAGCTCTGTTCATTATCTACTGTTATTAACATTGTCCCTAAATTATCTGGGGTGGCTGTGGTGGATGGAACTGGAAGGTCGCTGGTTCAATCTCCCATTCCATAATAGTAGTAGTAGTAGTAGTAGTGTAGTAGTAGTAGTAGTAGTAGCATTAGTAGTAGTAGTAGTAGTAGTGTAGTAGTAGTAGTAGTAGTAGTATAGTAGTAGTAGTTGTTGTTGTTGTTCAGTTTATTTATATAGCACCAAGTCACAACATGCGTTGTCTCAGGGCACTGTACATAATAAGAACAATCAAAAGAAGAAACCAGCAGATTGTGTTGAATCACTTCATCACAGTCTCCCATCCTGAGCAAACGGTGGAGAGGAAAAACTCCCTGCTAATCAGGAAGAAACCTCCAGCAGAACCAGGCTCAGGACAGGCGGCCATCTGCCTCGACCGGCTGGTTGTCTCAGTCGTTGTGTCCTTGGGCAAGACACTTCACCCACCTTGCCTGCTGATGGTGTTCAGAGGGATTTATGAGCTTATTCAAAGCATTGACTGTCTGAGCAGCTGTCGTTCAGTCTGTTCATAGCCCAACGTTTTAAACCTTGTGGATTTAAGGAATAGAAAGTAGTGTGTTGTAAGGACTAGAGTTGGAGGAATTCAGTTTGACAGATAACCAGGGAGCACAGTTACAGATGTAGAATGCAGCGCTGCTTATTGAGTTAGTCTTAATGTTTCAAGTCATTATAAATGCTGTGAATTACGTCTATATGCCCAGCTGGCTATTCAGTTGCTTAACCTGTGCAGCCTTTGGCTTTTTATTCTCAAACTGTTCAGTCTGCCGTATGGCTGTACGGCGTATTTGTTTCCTAACTTCAACACTGTCACACATTCCCCCCAATTCATCTCTTCTTTTGGCTGTCATTACTGAATTCAGTTTCATTTAAAAATAATATGTGCTTAAATAAAGCTTTTGATGGCCCAGTGGTTAGCACTGAGTAAGAAGGTCCTGGGTTCTATCCCTGGTTTAGACCAAGGGCTTTTTCTGGCCGGAGTTTGCATGTTCTCCTAGTACTTGTTTGGATTTTCTCCAAAGGTGTAAAAAGTACTTGAAAAAAATGACTAAACGTAAAAATACCCTAACAGGAAGACTGATAAAAATTAGTTTCAATGATAAGAAATTACTTAATTAAAAGGAAAAGTACTTTAAAAAGTATTTTTACACACATTAAGAAATGAAGTGTTGAATTTAAGTTAATTTGCTCAACTGTGTTTAGTGGAACCAGTTGACATAACTGGATTAAGTAAATTCAATACTTCATTTCTTAATGTGTGTGAAAATACTTTTTAAAAGTACTGTTATTTTTATTTTTAGTGTATAACAACTTCTTTCATGAGTTCATTCATATTTAAATATTTACCACATAACAAAATGTTACATTTTATAGTAACGTAGTAATTGTATTAATTGTTTTGAATGTAATGAAATAGAAATTAAAACACTGTAAAATAGCAGATCTTTGAAAAAGACAACTTAAGGATTGTAACAAAATAAATGTATTTACTATACACCTGTGGTTTTCTCCCACAAATGAAAAAAGACTATATGTTAGGTTGCCTTCAGGCCCAGGCCTCCCTTGAAAAGGAATCTAATCTCGATGGGATTGTCCTGATTAAAGGTTAAATATTAAAACTAGACAAAGTTGGGCACTCATCAAACCAAAGGCTGCACAGAAATGATTATCTGGAAAAGAAACAATTTCAACATGTTGCTTTTGCATGCAGCTTCAACATCTGCAATGAGCTCATTTTTGTCTTTTGTTTCATCCCCTCTTCCTTCTCTTTCTCTCTTTTATATTCTGACTTGTGAAACTGTTTCTCCCTGTTTTCTTTTCCTATGCACCTTTAAAGCACACACATTAACCATCCTTGCTACCGCCTAGACCAGTTAAGTAAAAAAAGAAAACCGCAGACTTTTTGCATTTCGTTTTGATTTTGATTTATTTTTTTTAAATGGGGTAGATGCAGTTTTGTGACTGTGTGTCGTCATGTTGTACAATTTACCTGCTTGCTCGTTAAATCTACTGCCAAACCTGAAAACTGATGTTGTCATCTTAGTTGTTTTGTGTATTTGTAGTCCGTTGTATTAGTTATCTCCCCCCCCCCCCCCACACACACACACACACACCTTGGTTATTAATTTCTTTACATTATTTTACTTGTATTTGAGCATGTCATAAGGCAGGGTGGAGATGATGAAAATAAGTCTAAACAGAAATATAACAGTGGTTATAAGGTTCATCGGTACTCATTTCCCCCCCCAGTTTATGTTGAGTTCTTCTAAATATAAATTATTTTCAATAAGAAGTTCAAGTAGGTCATAACCTTCATTAAAATCTACATTAGTTTAATTTAGTTTTGTTATTTTACCAACACAGTTGATAGTCAAAATCCAAGAAAACGTGTTTGTTTCAGCACGTGAAAAACATGCTTCACTGCTATGTCAAAATGCATGATTCCAGTCCAGGAGCCCTTTTGGGCTTGGTTAAAAACAAATTACTTCCTCAACAGACAAGTGTGCTGATTTGAAAACCTTTTTAATTGCATCTATTTACCAATTGAACAAAATCCTGTCCAGCAGGTTTGTGCAGAACTGTAATTTCATTGTGCTCTGAACAATGACAATAAAGGTCCATCTAAACTGGCTTTTTAATCAACCTGAATTTTTTTTTTTTGTATCTAAGCTTATTTTCTCTGTTTTATTTATTTATTTTCAAGCGTTCCATATGTACCTCCCTTTACCGTCACTTTAGTGTTGTGTTAGCAGAGCTGGAGGCATGCTGCAGGTAATAAAGGGGTTACCGTTTTTTTTTCCCTCATCGTAGCTGTAGATGCGTTTCGCTGTCTTTGTGGTGGTAGAACCGCTCTGGCCTGAGACTCTGCTGAACTGAAATGTCCAACGCAGATAAAAAGCAATTTGAAAACCTGTTTTCAATCAGACTTCCCAAAAAAAAAAAAAACAGTTTAATTTTGAGAGAACGATGACCAATTAGTGACTTCAGTCGAACCAGTCCAGATGAATCTTTGACCAGAACCTGTGTTGGCCATTAGCAGGGCACTCTGCCACAGCCGTTTTTGTGTAGCTGATGTGATTTCTGCTTCTTCCTCCACTGATTTTCTTCCTCTTGATAATTTATAGGGCAGCTGAGGAAGCCATGATTTCAGATCTGGATGAGAACAACCCTGGCACAGAGTGGGAGCGAGTGGCTCGGCTCTGCGACTTCAACCCCAAGTCTAGCAAGCAGGCCAAAGATGTCTCCCGCATGCGCTCCGTCCTCATCTCCCTAAAGCAGTCCCCGCTCATCCGTTAGGCACCAGCGTGTGCACGGAGCGTCATTCCATAACATTCCTTTTTCCCTTCAACACACACACAAGCCCAACTACTGACAAAGCATTTATATTCCAAAGACAGGGCGGTCTTTTCTGTCCACCTCTGTGTCCAGAACAGCCCTGTTTTCAACACCTAAAGGAAAGAAAGCTGATCTTACCCACTCCTGCCATCTTCAGGCAGTGCTGGTGAGATCTTTAATGCACCTACTCACCATATCTGCTCCTTTTTAAATTGTTCATCTTTGTGTGCACCTCTTCCACAGACCAGTCCAGACCTTGTAAGTTTGCAATTCATTAAAAAAGGGCCAATCTAGACCAGATGTGTACCAGGTTGTGTGGTGTTGCATGACACTGTAAAGGTGATGAGTTGGGACACTAAAAGGGAAGATTTGATGTTTGTTCAGGCCTACAGTTACACTACACCCTGCACCACAAGCAAAATCACTATGCTGTATCATAGTTCTGAACGTGTTTGTCATGAATCTGAGTTGAACCCTTCAGGGTTGAGTGGTTTTATTCACCTTTTCCCCTCTGTTCATCACTTTTTGTTTTCCTCTTCTCATAATGCGTTCAACAATTTATTTTTTTTTTCTTTTTGAAGGACCAAACTCTCAAGGCAAAACTTCAGATTCAGTGTGTGTACTTTAAATTGTGTGTGTAGAGCCTGCTTGTGGCATTTGTTCACATTTCCAGTCTATGCATTTTACTTTGGAACGATTTTCCCCTGTAAAGTCAGACCGAAACGTAGTCCAGTCATTACAATTTATGATCTATTCCTATGTGTTAAAACCTCAGTAGTGTGTGTACTTGATGTGTGTACCTATGTACATATACAGAAGGCAGTATATACAATATATAAAACATTTATGTCACTGAAATTAGTTAAAGGATAACTAGAGATTTGCCAGTTATTGCTTGACCATGTGTACTCATTGTCCTTTTGATTTCAAGATCAATAAAAAAGTAAAAGATTTTCTTTCCTGTCTTTCTTAAGCTGCTGGTTTAAATGAACGTTGTTGATGGCTGGGGTTTTAGACTCTGGCATGTTTTAAGATATTTTCTTGGTTTAATTTAATTGGAACATTTAGAAATAAGTCCTTTGCCTCTAGGCTCATGATCAAAGTAGTTGAAACTTACATTTGAGGGTTAAAAAGTTGTTTGTTATTCATCTAAAGAGAAGTTTTTAGTATAAAAGTCACCACATAAACATCAGTTTTCTATGGATTGAGCATGCCAAATTTATTTCAGACTGAACGACAAAAGAAAATTTACAGTGGCAACCAAATTAAAGTATAGACTAAATTATTATTAAAACACAAACGGTTATTGCCAAAGTGCTGAACAATAAAAGGCAAAGATTTAAAAGAGAAACCATAAAAGAAATTTGAAAACTTTTTCCTAATTACCAATGTTGAAAGTTTAGAAAATAAACATGATGATTTTCTAAACATGATGTCCCAGTAGCTTTCAAACCCCAAAACGCATTACGGCAAAGGCTGGTTCACCCCAAAGATCC
>NW_013952774.1:277644-281091 GCF_001266775.1 Austrofundulus limnaeus
ACGTTTCATTAAAGAAGAACCCGTCCAGAGGACCTATACAATTTTTTTTCCTTTTTTATTTAAGATAAAACTCTTCACCGGATCCTTTTGATTCTGGATGGATCAAAAGGAGACAACCTTTGAGAAAATTAACACAGAATTTATTAAAGATTACATGTAAAAACCCACCAAACAGATTTGCAAATCTGGGAGAACATTAGACCGATACTTCCCTTTGATCGTCAAGCGTCTCGTCTAACTTCTGTAACTCTTGACATTTTATACTGAAGCCTCATTCTTATGTAATTTATGAGCAACCTGCACAGGGTTTGGATGTCAGCCTGACACATTTGCACAGTAAGTGGGCGAGGAAACTGGACCTGACCCCGATCACCAAACGTGTTTTTCCAATAGTTCTTTGTACGGCACACTGTGACGTGAAATGTCATCTAAGTCAAATTACATGAGATGCATTACTTATTTTAAAAACTATAAGCAGATAAATTACTGTAGTTATTAACAGGAGAAAAACTAAGTAAAACCGATTAAAATCTCAATACTAAACACTTTGTTATTTTTATGTCTTTACAGACATACCTGACATGTTTCGACGAGTACTTCCATCTTCATCAGAGGTGTCAAAGCTGATGTCGCTTCCATACATCAGCTTTGACACCTGACGATGGAAGTACTCATCGAAACATGTCAGGTATGTCTGTAAAGACATAAAAATAACAAAGTGTTTAGTAATTAGGAAAGAGTTATAAGATTGATCATATAGACACAATGAACTTCATACTTACAACCATTGATTAAAAAAAGAGGAAAATATACTTGGATTTTTAAACAAAAAAGTGTTGAATTGACCAGTAAATATACTGTAAAAATAAGGAAATGTCTGTTTTTTAAATATCAGTGTTTGTGAATTAACCAGAAAATATACTGTAAAAATACAGAGTTATCAGATTTTTTTTTATTATTGACAGAAATGTACATAAATTGGACATAACAATCTGTTAAATTACAGGAAAATTTCATTTTACGGTTTATAGAAATGTCCATAAAAAACGGAAAATGTCCTGGCAAGAAAATGACCAGGACATTTTCTGTTTTTTTTTTTTTTTTTTTTTTTTTTTTTTTTACAGAAGTTTCAGTTTTTAAACAACAGAAATGTTTTTTAATATATGAAAAATATACTGCAAAAAATACGGAATAATCCTTTTTTTATTAACAGAAATGTAAGTAAATTGTATATAAAAATCTGTTAAATTACAGAGAAAATCCATTTTATGATTTACAAAAATGTCCGTTAAAATACGGAGAATATCAGGACATTCTGCAAATTTTTATGGACATTTTTTTTACAGTGTAGGCTTATAAAATATTTAAACTGCTCTCAATCTTTGAATTGATGTCAGTGTGACCGACCCTAGGCAGGGTGCTAGGGAGCTGCTGAGGGCCGGTGGCTTGAGGACAAGAAGGGGCATGTACACCATCACATTCTCTAGCATAATGTCCTGGCTGTTGGCATCTTCTACAGACCGCAGGGAAGTTACGAGGGGGACGATTCTGTGGGCGAGGTTGACTAAGCAAGGCAACACTCTGAGTGAGTTGATTCAATTGCTCTTGCTGTCGAACCAACATTCCACGCAGATCTTTCAGCTCTGACCCTTTGAACTATCCTGAGAACAGCCCTGAACCACATACTGAAACCCCATTGATGGAACTGAGAGGCTCCGAGCCCTACAATCACCTGACAAGCCCTCCCGTTCCCATCTAACGGCCTCAGCCCTAACCTCCAAGTAGAGCAGCTGTTGCCTTCTCTCGCACAAACTGCTTCAAGACTCGCCGCAGGGGACCATCTAACATGTGCTCCACAAACTGATCTCTCAACAATACATCAGCATTAACCATGCTAGTAAGTGCAGAAACTTTAACCTTCTCCATTAAGCCCATTAGTGCAGGGTTTCACCCTCCTGCTGCTTTCTAGAAAAGAAAGCCTCCTGCAAGGAGACATAGGAGTCAGTACAACCATATAGCTCCTTTTAATACTGCAACAACACAAGCAGGATCAATCTGTTCAGCACTGGAACGGTATCTAAGCTCCTCTCGAGCTTCAACTTCCAGATGATCATACAAATAAAAAGCCTGATCCACTGATGATAAATGACGAGCCCTCATAAAGGCCTCAGCCTCTTCCAACCACTCATTTAATCCAATTCCTGACCTTCCCCTGAAAATGGGACATTTCCTGTCACGAGGCACAAACACCAACCTCTCTGGACCAGGGGGACAAGGAGCAGGTGGAACAATTTGGGATACACTTGAGGTAGAGGGGGCAACAGAAGTACCTGGGGCAGAAAGCGACTGCTCTTGATGTGATCGTTCGTTGTCTGCTCTCAACTGGGCAATCAAATCCCGCAAAGCTTGGACGTCATCCCCCATGGTCAGGATCCTTTAAGGATAAATGGACTCGCTGCTGTTTTGCTTGAACACAGAACACAATTCGTCCACAAAACAGAACAATACCACTTAAAAAATAGGAGAAAAATAAAAGAAAAAATTAAAATATAATAAAACACCAAAAAAATTAGGTCTTCCTCTTCACAGTAATGAATCCTACCGACAACGCTAATTGTGATGGCCTAGGGTGGGTCTTCTTTCACAAAAAATAAATAAATACTCACCCAGTCTATCATAAGTTTTAACCAGTGAAAGGATACACAGGCCCGTCCTACTGGAAGAAGGAGACAAGATTCAAATAACGTTTACAAAATTTATTAAAAAGCCGCAGTAATGCCAAAGCAAAGTAAAATAGGTCTACACAAAAATCTAAAACTGAAATAGTCTAGAATGCCAGGTAGAACAATTAATCACAGGATAAAGCTCTGTTTTATTTCTCCGTACGACAGATAGGGTGGTGTTGTAATATTGTGTTTCCTCATGGTGTTTGTCACTGACACTAAGTCCTATCTGTTATTCAAGAAAATAACAAAATCTTTGGGGAATCACCTTTACTATGAAACCAGTTGATGTTCTACTGCTGATTAAATAAAAAGCCACACCTTGAGCTGTTCAAGGTGATGAATACTTGAAGATAATTGGTTATTAGCGGAGCTGCATTTTAATTTTAGAAAGCGCAAATCTCTTTATGAAATATGAAAATTAGGAAGAAAAAACTAGGAAAACTAAGAAAAACTCCTTGTTTTTTAAATTAGAAATAGGGTGATAATCACAAGAGCGTATTTATTATTTCTCTTTAAAAAAATGTAAGAGCTGCTGCTGCTCAGAAATTCAGCCGTATTTTTGTCTTTCTAACACTTCTAATACTTGCTTATTTATTGAAGAACATTTCAGTTTTAAACACAGAGACTGTTCTATTTTAAATCCACGTTGTTATTTAGTCAAAGTTTAATTTTATTTCTTTTAACTGCAGAAACAAAACCAATGCTTTAGGACTTACATTCA
>NW_013952774.1:281788-283874 GCF_001266775.1 Austrofundulus limnaeus
GTTTCATGTCTGATACTCTGGCGCCAGACTGAGGACAAACCGAGGAAGTACAACAAACCGTGTCTGCATCAGAATAGTAGTAGTATTAGTATTAGTATTAGTATTAGTATTAGTAGTAGTAGTAGTAGTAGTAGTAGTAGTAGTATTAGTAGTAGTAGTAGTAGTTTATTCGATAAGTGTCTCGATGTCAGGGTCTCGATCAGTGGGACAACACCCAGGTCGATCATTTAATTAATTTTCCTCCACAGGCAAAACAGCAGCGAGCAGGATTCCAGCCGAACAGCAGGCCAAGAGGCTCATCAACCAGCTGGTAACTGTTAGGTTACAGCATGGCCGTGTGAAAATAAAGCTGGAAACTTCAAGCTCTAAAGAGAACACACACCCAGGGCGGATCAACCAGGAAACAGTGGAGAGGAGGCTAAACTGACCAACAGCTGTTATCAACAGCAAAAGGAGGGAGACGTCATAACGCATGCAGTCTCCGACTAACAGATGAAGACGAGCTTTTATACAGCAGCTGAAATTGACGACGTTAAAGTGACAGTGTATCATTTATGCTGCTACATATATATAGCCTATATAAACACCTTGAAATTGGTCTCTTTAAGAACCTCCTACTGTTTCTGACATTCCCACTTCAGCAGGTCATTAATGCTTCCGGGGAGGGGGACTCTGTGGGGCGGGAGCTCAGCTGCGGACCGAGTTCCAGGGAGGAGCTTTGTCCAAATAGGCGGTGCTCTGTACCAGCAAGTGTTTAGGCAGTTCCTGAAAACCCGGCTGTAAAACTAAGACTAAAATGTTGCTCTATATGTTTTTGCAGGAGCTCACTGATAGTGAATGTAAAATTAAGCTTCCAGTAAAATACTGGCAACTACAGATGCCAGTATTTTACTTTATATTTAGTTAACACTGTATTTACTTTAACAAAATACTACTTTAAAAACTAATCATTGAAAATATTACTTGCAGCTGTACAGTATTTACATTAACAATATTGTCAGAACAAAATATGTTTTTTCAATTAATGTATGTGTGCATGCATTTTTTTAATGATTCATCCATAAAAGAGTTTTTGCAGTTATGAAGTTAAGTTGGAAGTTTGAAAGACTAAAACACAGAATTGATCAGAAAAGCAAATCAATCCCCCTTTTTAACTGCACTGTGATGGACTTATGACCTGTCCAGGGAGTACCCCACCTCTCGCACAGTGATGGGGACCTGTGACCCTGAAAGGAAGAAGCAGGTAAAAATAATGGATGTATGGATGGATGGACGATGGATCTGTGGATGGATGGACGTAGAGATGGATGGACGATGGATATATGGATTTTAGTCTTCTTCTTCATTTGGCTTTCCTCTTTTCAGAGGTCGCCATAAAAGCCATCCTCCTCCATCTCACTCTGTCCCCTACATCCTCGGTCCTCACTCCAACTACATCCATGTCCAACAGTCTCCATGTCTCTCTACATCTATACCTCTTTCTAGCAGCTGCATCACTAACATCCTTCCAAAACCCACTGTCCCTCCTCTGGACATGCTCAAGACACCTTTAAAGACTTGATTCCTAATATTATCCTTTCTTGTCACACCCAAGGAGAACATCAGCATCTTCCGTTCTGACACTTCCACTTCTGTCTTCTTGTCAACACCACCGTCTCCAAAGCACAGCTGCTGGTCTCACTCCTTTGACCTGTCATGCCACTTTGTCACAATTTATCAAAATTATCCAGTTGATTAAAAACTTGTCTTGCAGATGGCTTATTTATTTATTTGTTTGTTTGTCTGTATATTTTTGCACAAAGCCCCAAGGAATTAATATCCCTAAAATTGAAGTCATTTTTTCCACTTTATTTTAAGTATACAGATCTTTCAGGCTTATTTATGTACAGCAGAACGTTTTACAGTAGCTTTCAACGTGTCCCAGTAGCTTTCAAACCCCAAAACACATTACGGCAAAGGCTGGTTCACCCCAAAGATCCGGTGCCCCGGCACAAACAGAGCAATATTGTATATGCTGTTAAGTGCCAGGAGGACTGCGACCAGTTATACATCGGGGAAACCAAGGGCGTAACTTTAGGTCTAACAT
>NW_013952774.1:284447-289302 GCF_001266775.1 Austrofundulus limnaeus
GTGTATGAACAGAAAATAGTTCAGGAAGTACAGCATTAACGCATGCTTTTATTTTGAAAGTGCTTCCGGCTCCTGCGTGGCTCAGAAATACGTCATTCTAAAAATGCGGAAATCCTGAAATAGCTCGTCGCGAAAATCAAGCCTTCCTTTCATTCATCGACCTGTTTTTTCACCAGTAGTAAATATTTCGTTTCCTGTCACCAAGATGCCTTTAACATTTGAGCTTTGCCCCGGACGAATGATCGGAGGAGACCACCCTTGTTTCATCATAGCTGAAATCGGACAGAACCATCAAGGAGACATTGAGAAAGCCAAGAAATTGATAAAAATGGCAAAGGTAAACGAAATTAAGGTTTAATTGAAATAAAGGGTTACGTTAACCCGAGCAAGTTTGCATCAATGTTAACCGTTTTACACACTTTAGTTTTCGCTATTCTAAAAAAAATAAAATGCATTTAGGAAACCTCGTCTAAAGCAATAAGTGGAAAATAAAGTATAATAATGAAAGAAAATCACTAAATATAACAGCTTAATGCTTTATGCATAACAGTCACACAAAAGACAGGAAAGAAAACAAGTGAAAATCAGGTAAAAAATCACAAAGTGGGGCTAATTTACAAACTGAATCATGATGTGACTTTTTGTTTTCCTACCCAAGGCTCTAACTTGTGTTTTTCCTCTCATATCCACCTTCACAGGAGTGTGGTGCCGACTGCGCCAAGTTCCAGAAGAGTGACCTGGCGCACAAATTCAATAAGCGAGCTTTGGAGCGTCCGTACGACACCAAAAACTCCTGGGGCAAAACGTACGGCGAGCACAAGCGTCACCTGGAGTTCAGCCACGACCAGTACAAGGAGCTGCAGGAGTATGCTGAGGAGGTGGGGATCTTCTTCACAGCCTCAGGGATGGACGAGGTAAGAGCCGTCGGAGTAAAGGGTTTGTGATGCTTTGTGTCTCAGATGTTTAACTTCTTGTTCTGTCTTTTTAGAAGGCAGTGGAGTTTCTCCATGAACTCAATGTGCCTTTTTTCAAAGTGGGATCTGGAGACACCAACAACTTTCCCTATTTGGAGAAAACTGCCAAGAAAGGTGATTGTGATTCACCGTAAAGGGAGTCTGTCTTTATTGTTGCATTAAAAGATGCATATTGTCGGTATGTCTGAAAAGATACTGTGAGGATATGCAGATAGCAAATGGTTTGCAAAATGTTCATCGGGTTCTTCTCGTCTGTGTCAGGTCGACCCATGGTGGTGTCCAGCGGGATGCAATCGATGGAGACGATGCGCCAAGTCTACAAGATTGTGAAGCAGCACAATGAAAACTTCGCTATCCTTCAGTGCACCAGCGCCTACCCTCTGGAGCCTAAAGATGTCAACCTGAGAGTGATCACGGTGAAAAGATGCTTCTCTTACACACGAACACCAGGGAAACTCAGAAAGCTGTGGAGAGCTAACTCTTATCACCAGTGCTTCACATTTCACTGCAGACCAGTCTGCATGGAAGCTAATGTTTTAAATGGAGATCTTTAACCCTGCTCCTCGTGACCCACTGGCCTGCATGTTTTAGATGTTTTCCTGCTTCAACGCCTGACTGAAACGAATGAGTGATTGACAGGCGTCTGCTGAAATGACCGGGACAGAAGCAGAAGGAGGTTCTTAAAGAGACAGACGCCAATTTCAAGGCGTTTAGAAACAGATATGATGAGAAGTTGAGTTTATTTTCTATTTAAACATATAAACAACTTTTTAATAACAACTGAAGCAGTGATTGACAGGCTTCTGCTGAAATGGGTGGGACAGAAGCAGAAGGAGGTTCTTTTTTTTTCTTTTGCCAGAAGGAGGTTCTTCCTTGGTATTTTATGTCCATATGACATGTGACTCTGCTTCCTCCATACAAGATATGCCAGTGGGATTGAGAAGGTCCGAGAAGTATTCCTTCCACCTCCCGATGACATCACTGGTTGAGGTGAACATTAACCTATGGTGTCCTGGTGTCACGCTCACTAATGGACAACCTTATATTTGAACATGGTGTTCGTGATGAACAAACTGTGACTAGCACATAAGTCCTACAACAGAACACCATTCAACTTGAGATCAGAGATGCCATTCCTCCAAATTATGCCTCTCCAGGTCACCCTGTCATCACCCACGTGGGCATTAACTCACGTCCAGGCAAGGGACACAGAGTTCCTTGGTATTTTATGTCCATATGAGTTGGTTGAACCATTCTTTGTCTGGATTGTCACTTAGAACAAATTTGTCATGGGAGACCCTACTAGGGGCAATCAAAATTGCCCTTGACAGCATAGCTCCAAGGATCATTCATTAAACATACTCTATATACTGTCAAAATGTATCATTCTGTATGGGAAGCGGAGGGCAACATGCAGCATGCTGCATACACTGAGTCCTGTAGCCCTTTGATACAGACTGTTATGTCCCTGTACGACCGGTGGCAGAGTTTGTTCTGCATTGCCGGTAGTAAGTCAGACTCATTTCCAGTGAGAGTTGGACTCTGCCAAGGTTGCCCTTTGTCACAGATTCTGTTCATAACTTTTATGGACAGAATTTCTAGGTGCAGCCAAGGTKTTGAGGGAACCCGTTTTGGTGACCTTAGAATTGCATCTCTGCTTTTTGTGGATGATATGGTCCTATTGTCTTCAACAGATAATGAACACCAGCTCTCACTGGAGCGGTTCGCAGCCAAATGTGAAGCGACTGGGATGAGGATCAGTGCCTCCAAATCCGAGAACATGGTCTTGAGTCAGAAAAAGGGTAGGGTACCTCCTCCAGGTTGGAGAAGAGGCCCTGCCCCAAGTGGAGGAATTTAAGTATCTTGGGGCCTTGTTCACAAATCAGGGAAGAATGAAGTGGGAGATCGATATGTGGATTGGTGCTGCATCTGCACTGCACTGATCCATCATGATGATTTACCGGTCGGTCTATGTTCCTACCCTCATCTATGGTCACAAGCTATGAGTAGTGACCAAAAGAACAAGATCACGGATACAAGCGGCTGAAATGGGTTTCCTCCACAGGGTGTCTGGGCTCTCCCTTAGAGATGGGGTGAGCGTCTCGGTCATCCGGGAGGGACTTAGAGTAGAGCCGCTGCTCCTCCACGTCGAGAGGAGCCAGTTGAGGTGGTTCGGGCATCTGGTTAGGATGCCTCCTGGATGCCTCCCTGGTGAGGTGTTCTGGGCATGTCCCACTGGGAGGAAGCCCAGAGGAAGACCCAGGACACGCTGGAGTAACTATGTTTCTTGGCTGGCCTGGGAACGTCTTGGGATTCCCCCGGATAAGCTGGCCCAAGTGGCTGGGGAGAGGGAAGTCTGGGTTTCTCTGCTTAGGCTGCTGCCCCCGCAACCCGACCCCGGTTAAGTGGAAGAAAACGGATGGACAGACGTAGTGTGGTTCTGCCTTCTTTTTTTTTCTTCTGGGTTTCAGAGAGGTCCTGAGCTCTGTCTTAATATGCTTTATCAAATATTTTTAACATTCTCACTCATGGTTTGACATAATTGTTGTATAAAGCTTGACACAGAGAGAGAGAGCAATGACATTTGACTTTTACTAGACCTTTGTAAATGGGTGGTCAGAAGGACTGGATCAGCACCTGCATCTGAGAGTTACTTATTTCCATAAAGTGTTATTATTAATAAAATATTTTATTTGTTTTATGACAGTATATAAAACAATGTTACACGTTTATCAAATTACCTTACAAAAGGAGGGACTAGAAAATAAACAGATGAATTTCTAAGACAATCAGGTCATTTGTAGCCTGGTAAAAACCAGCCGCTTGTCCTTCACTTTGCTTGGAACGAGACTCTGGACTCTCTGCTATAGAGAAGCGATTCTTGCTGGAGGCGTGGCCTCTGCTGAAGTTTAAAATGAATGGATCAGTTGGCCACGACGTATATGTGTGCCAACTCCACTGTGAAGGAGGCTAAGCTAAGAAGCTAACTGGAAATCGCGTGAGCTGTTAACAACCCTACTGAGAGGAGAAAAGTACCGAGCCGAACGAGACGACTGTAAATGAGAGCTGCTGCTTTGTCAGACAAATTTAATTTAATTTGGAAGCCTTATCAACACAGACTGGTTTCATTCTCTTCCTCCACTGCCGTATGCTAAAATAACTAGCAGACACTGCGCAGAACACGACGTCATTCAAAACTCCTCCTTCTGTTCTCTGATTGGCCCAGGCAAAATAAACTACAAACAGACACTGTTCAGAAAACCGATGCTCTGTTCTCTGACTGGCCCGAATTAAATGCTCCTGAAGAAATCCTTGTCTATGGGAGAAGTCCCAGATGGAGCAGTGAAGGGAAACAAGAATTGAGCGGAACTGCGTAGGAAGGCAAGGGCCAGGCTCGGTCATTTGTCAAAATCCAAAACAAATCCTGAGCTTTTCAGTCCAGATAACATCTCCACAACTAAACCTCAAGATCCTGCTCATGGACTCCATAAATGGGATCAATATGTCCAACACACAGTGGGAACAAAGAATATGAGTACAACTCATAAAATCCCTTAAAGGGGGGTTATTATGTATTTTACATGCGCTTATTATGAAAATGCTGTATATATCAAAAATAAAATTGACTTCACATCATAGTTTATCTAAATGCCTTGAAGAACCTCCTACCACTTCTAACACTCCCACTTCAACACATTTTCAAACAATTTTTTCTATGGGGCGGGAGCTCAGTTGCAGACTGAGCTCCAGGGAGGAGCTTTGTCCAAATAGGCGGAGCTTTGTACCAGTGAGCGTTTAGGCCAGGCATGGGCAATCCTGATCCTCGAGGGCCGCAGCCCTGCACGTTTTACTTGTTTCTCTGCTCCAACACACCTGATATG
>NW_013952774.1:289877-299389 GCF_001266775.1 Austrofundulus limnaeus
CTATCTATCTATCTATCTATCTATCTATCTATCTATCTATCTATCTATCTATCTATCTATCTATCTATCTATCTATCTATCTATCTATATAAAACATTAAAATAATGTATCTTAAAATATACAATTTATTGGAACTAAGCTGGAAAAATAAATATTAAGGTCAATTAAATTATAAAACATGAGGTAAAGTTCTCATTTTTGAATTTATTTGGTGCATTTCAAATGTATTTATTTATTTAAAGGTTCATTTATCTATTTCTGCTTTTGTTCTTAATAATGTCAGTTTCGGTCCTCCATACTGCAGAACTTGGAAGAGTTAGTTCAGTGACTGAGTCAGGTGTGTTGGAGCTGTGGCCCTCGAGGACCATGTTTGCCAACCCCTGACTTAGGCAGCTCCACATTGGCTACCACAGGAGATTCATGGATTTCTCAAACATCAAAGTCAAAGCAACTTGTGTTTGATGAGAATGATGTTTGTAGGCCTTCTCCAGGTCAACATAACACACGTGGACAGTCAAACGCATGGTCCTAACAGCAGATCTGGACAAAAAAAACCCACCCACCTCCTCATGAATCAGCACCTATAAAAGAAACAAGTAAAAAAAAAAAGTGTTTTATAAATTCAGTTTGTTCGTTATAACACCATAACATGTTCTAATTTTATTTAAATGGTGGATTTCAGAGTTTATTGTTTCATTTTTAAAGAATGGTTGTTTCTTCATCCATTTGTTGACTTGCAGGAGTACCAGAAGGAATTTCCAGACATTCCCATTGGGTATTCTGGCCATGAGTCTGGAATCAGTATCTCAGTGGCAGCGGTGGCTCTGGGAGCGAAGGTCATCGAGCGTCACGTAACACTGGACAAAAAAGCCAAGGGAAGTGACCACGCAGCTTCACTGGTGAAGTCTGAACTGGAAGAACTAGTTCGCTCCATCCGACTGGTGGAGATAGCGCTGGGGAGCAACGTCAAGCAGATGTTGCCCTGTGAGAAGCCGTGCCACGACAAGGTCAGTTAAACAGTCCCTGATGGAGAGTTATATAAACTGACTGCAGCGAAAATGATTTTAATTATTGTTTCCTTGTCAGACAGGGGTCCTGCCGATCCTTAAAAAGTCTTAAAAGGCATTGAATTCATCAAACCAAAAATAAGGCCGTATTTAGCCTTAAAATGTCTTAAATCAATTTTTCACAGGTCTTAAAAAGAGTTGGAAAAATATGCGTTGTTCAAAATGGTATGTACGAATAAACAGGATTCAGCTGGGTTTCTTCTTTAAAACTGTATTTTCAATCTTCTGACTCCAATCAGGTGCATTCAGCGCTCAGCAGCACAGGCCTCAGTGTTAAGACCTTGGGCTGAATCAAAACAAACACAGGAGCTCTGCTCTGAGCAGACACTCTGCAAAACACTGACAACTTCTTTCTACTATAAAAATGAGTTGAGCTTATAATGTTCATCCCTTCCTGGTGACACCCCAGAGGTGTTACCTTTTACATCAGACGTCAGAACGTCACTCARTTTTGTTTAGGCTAAGAGAAAGAACACATGATAACACTCAAACTCTTTGTCAGCTTCAACCTTACAGACTGAAATGATCAGAAAGTATAAAATACAAAACTGAATCTAATCAGTTAATCAGTTACAAAATTTCTTCAGAAGGATGATTGTATTTGTCTCAAATATTAAAATAAATGTTAACATTTATTTCATTTTTGAAAAATTATTTACCAAATTTACTGCAGCTAGTTGTTTTGTGCTAAAATAAACATTGATGATTGATTTACATGTTCTGTAAATTGTATTTAAAACAAAGCTGCTGCTGCTGATCATTCTGTTTTCATAAGCAGCCCTCCCAAGGCCAGTACTCTAGGGTAAACACCAGAAAGGTCTAAAAAGGGTTTTTGAAGATGTTTTTGATAAAACAGTTAACTGACTGTTAGTGACTCAGTCTGCATCTGCTAAATCAGATGTCATTTATTATGTACCTCTGTATACCCATGTTAATAGTTTTGTAGTACAAATACGGTACACGTTTTTCTTATATTTTATCGAATTTTGAACATATTGTTTTGGGGCAGGTAAAGAAAAAAAAATCTTGCTGAACCCTGCCCTGATCTAAGTGACCCACCACACGAGTCCGTTTGTGCTTATTTCTGACAAGAATAAGAATAAAAACCATATCTATGCAAATGACAAAAACCACAACACAACAGGTTTAAACTTTGACTTTTCATACCGCCAGATTTGTATTTAAAACTCTAATCTTGTCTCTCGATACGTCCGCCCTTGCAAGCTAAAGAAATAATCTCCCGGTCAGATTGCAATGCATTTTAGGAAAGGATGGGCCGAGAAGGATCCACCGGTCCGGTTCCTCAAATCGGGAGAAATGGAGGACGCATTTGTGGGCTGCAATTGGAGGAGCCTTCAAATTTGGACAGACTTCAGTGCTGTGACCTAATCGGTCTTCAGATTTGGCCTTTGAATGGTGTAGCCCCTTAATTTGGACACAGCCATGGTTTTATTAAGCTGCTTTTAGCTTTTGTGTGCTAGTTTTACATTTAGTTCTTATTTTGCTAGAGTGTTACTACATTAATCTTTGAACAACTAATTTGCTAATTTAAACTTTTAGCTATGTTTTTGCTTTTAGCTATTCTTTTGCTGGTATCTTTTATGCTTAACAATTTATTCTTCAACAAATTTCAGCAAAGTCATGCGGCACTTAACATTTACACAGAATTTTCACAGAAAATATAATTACTCTAGTGTCTTTTATTATTATTATTTATTTATTTTTATTTTTGTAAAACTTGACTTGCCCACGTTTCTTCGTCTTTAGTTGGGAAAGTCCGTGGTGGCCAAGGTGAAGATTCTTAAAGGAACCGTCCTGACTCTGGACATGTTGACAGTGAAGGTGGCCGAACCCATGGGCGTTGCAGCCGAGGACATCTTCCAACTGGTGGGAAAGACGGTGACGGAGGACGTGGAGGAGGACGAGAGCGTCCTTCCAGAGGTGGTGGACAGCTACGGCAAAAAGGCCAAGTGCTGAAAACGAGAGGGATTTAAAATGGTTGCAGGTTCACTGAGGGTTGTGAGGGTAATTTAATTCGGTGATGGTGGGATTTCTGACATGAATCATTAATCATCTGATCACAAAGGTTTCCTTAGTTCTCCTGAGCCAAACATCATGCTTCAAAAGTGGCCTTAACGTGACTTTTTTTGTGGGATTTTGGCTCAAATATGATCAGAGCCTGTTCTCTTAGCAGCTACTGGGCTCTTCACCATCCACTGAGACGTTCCTTTCAAAACGGCCTTGTGTTCTTAAATCTTTTAAAGCGATGCAAAACCAGACAGTTGGGAGCCAAACAGAACTTCATGTCAAACATAGTTACATTTATAACATCTAGTGTGCTATTTTGAAACATTTGTTTTGGCACTGCCATATTTGTGTTTCTGTTTTACTGAAGTTTTCTTGTTGAAGCTCAGGCACTGACAGCATTCTGCCATCAGGAAATGAAAATAAAGAACATTAGTACACCTGCGTGATGTCGGCATTATGATATCTGAGTTAGGAGATGTTCTGGGAAAATAAACCTCATAATAACAGGGTTGCCGCGGGGTAGTAAAAGGTAGTAAATTCAACTCTAGGATTCTTGTATAAACCCTGAATAAAGTGTTGGTCAATACTGGTATCATTTCTGTTGTCATTCAGAGTCACTTGTGTGAAAATGATCATGAATTGATCAATCTAACCTTCGTAAATGGTGGATGTGTATTATGTTATTGGATTTTATAGCAAAATACAAATTATAGATGTGATTTTAGTATCCAAACAAGTAAAACTTAATCAAGCACAACACTTCCTTTTCTAACAGAATTGGTTAATTCTGCCTAAATTGTTAAAATAAGTAAGTAAAGTTTTATTTATAAAGCGCCTTTCACAGAAATATATTCACAAGGTGCTGTACAATGATCATCAACAATGTAAAAATGGTGGAAAGACAAAATAAAACATACTAAAACGTAGTAGAACATAAACAAACAACATAATGAAACATCAAAACAAGAAGAATAAATTCTAAATTGTAACTCGGACACGGTCGAGGCAGAGCATGACAAGGATGAGTGCTATGAATGCAAGACTACAAATCAAATAAGAATGTTGAATAAAAAAGGAGGGTGGGGGCATGAAATTTAAGCCATTTAGACAAACAATAATACAAAAACAGGAAAAAAAAAGGGGGGGAGGGTATTACGCAGTATGTTCAAGACCCATGGTTGGCGAGCAGACAAGGGGTAGGTTGCCATTTGTGGTGAAAGGTTAGCTAAAAGCTTGAGTAAAAAAGTGGTTTTTTAGGTGTTAAAAGAGACGATGTTGTCTAGGGAGTGCAGACTAACAGGGAGTTCATTCTAGGGCCTGGGGGCCACAGAGGAGAAGGCACAGTCACTGCGGGTCTTAAAGCGAGTGAGGGGAACCATAAGGAGATTTTGATCCTGTGAGCGGAGGTCCCGTCTGGGGTTGTAAGGTGAAATGAGGGTTTTAATGTAGTTGGGTGCTTGGCCATGAAGAGCTCTGAAAGTGAGGACCAGGATTTTGAACCTGATTCTGAATTGAACAGGAAGCCAATCGGGGAGATGTAGGGGAATTTGGAGGTTCGAGTTAGGAGTCTTGCTGCCGAGTTTTGGACAAGCTGAAGGCAATTTAACTGTTTCTGGTTTAGGCAGGTGAACAGGCTATTACAATAGTCTATGCAGTTAGAAATGAAGGCGTGAACTACCATTTCCAAGTCTGAAGTGGACAGCAGGGGCCGGAGTTTAGGGATATCACGAAGCTGAAATTAGCATGTGAAAACCAGATTCTTAAGTGTTTATCTAGAGACAGAACTGAGTTAAGATTTACTCTCAGGTTGTGCACATTCTGCTGGACAGTTGAACTCAAAGAGCCGAGATGTTCTTTTATCTTAGGGATTTTATTTTTAGGGGGCCAGGATCAAGGTCTCTGTCTTGCTAAAGTCTAGGAGCAGCAAGTTGTCAGACAGCCACTGGTTAACTTTAGTGACACAATTTATGAGAGAGGTTAGCTTGTGGGTGGTGGGGTCATTAAAGGAACAGTATAACTACAAGTCGTCTGCATAGAAGTGGTAGAAGACGTCTGGGAAATTTTTGATGACCTCAGTCGGGGCGGATGTAGAGCAGGAATAGAAATGGGCCCAGAATAGAACCCTGTGGAACTCTGCAGGAGAGTTTGGTTGAGTCAGAGAGAGATTGGCCTAATAAGACTGAGAAAGAGCGGTCTGAGAGGTATGATTTGAACCAGTCTAGCACCATCCCAGATATCCCTATGTCTTTCAGGTTTCAAAGTAGAATAGTGTGATCGACAGTGTCAAATGCTGAGGACAGGTCCAGTAAGAGGAGGACAGAGTACATGCCTCTATCATAAAACATTAGCAGATCATTTGATACACAGAGGTGGGCAGTCTCTGTAGAGTGAGATCTGCGGAAGCCAGATTGAAAGTGGTCGTAAAGATTATTTACATCCAAGTAGGATGTTAGTTGTACTGAAACAATTTTCTCCAAGACCTTAGGCCAAAATGGTAGCTTTGAAATGGGCTAGTAGTTGTTCAGATCAGATGGGTTTAAAGACTGCTTTTAGAGATAGGTCCCACGACTGCTTTTTTAAAGGATCCTGGGACAAATCAAGATGTAAGAGAGAGGTTTAGCAAGTCCGCAAGTGTGGGTCCTACTACTTCGTAAACAGCTTTTAAGAATCTGTGAGGTAAGATGTCAAGAGGAGAGATGGTTTCAATTTTTGGATTATGGTCCCAAGATTATTCACAGTTACCAGATCAAAAGAAGACCAGGAAGGACTAAGACTGATTTCAGGGCAGGTGGTTAATTGAAATGGAGCATGAAGTGGCTGAATCAAAATGCTGCACCAGATGTTCTCATTTTTGACAACAAAGTGTGTTAGAAAGTTGTTGGGACTGGCAGGAGAACGGGCGGCGAGAGAGGAAACGACCGGAGAAACCAACGTGTCAATGGTGCCGAATAAGGCTCTGGGATCAAAAAGAAAAAATAAGTTGGTCCTCTGGATTTTCAAAAATCTGCATAAATTGTCTAAAACATTATACTGAAGACTGACAGGGCGTTTTCTGCAGTGGTTTCCAAATTTTAAAGCTTCTGGCCCACAAAATAAGAGCTGCAGAAACTTGTGACCCCAGATATCACTGCTTTATATGTAAACAACATGAGCATAATAACTATATAAACCAACCTAATAACTTTCATACGACTTTTATTCTTTTTTTTTTCAATGGTTATGCTGAAAATATTCCATTAACAATTTATTTGCATTTAAATTGGTCTGAAAATCATCTGGAGACCCTCACTTGATGTTTCATGACCCACAGAGGGGTCCCGATCCCAACTATGGGAACAACTGCTTTAGAGTAAATCACTATAAAGTCAGAAAAGATTATAAAACATTATTTAATTCTAAAAATTCTATCAAAAATGACCATATGCAATATTAAGATTTCATTAATATTAAAGGCAATAAACCCACATTTTTCCTCACTCCTTTCTCTCCTGCTGTATTCTATTATTAGAATAGAAATAAATAATTAATATAATAATAAAAATCTGCAGATATGAGTGAAAAACTACATATCAATAAAAAGTAAATATACAAACAAGCATGCTGGGATAAAGGCTGACTAAATTGTGCTTTTTAAAGCTTTTGTGCAGAAAAAGGTGATGCACAGGATTACAGAGGTCTGTGCAGAGAACAGCACAAATATAAACTGTTTGGTTTGTTGGGAACGGCAGTTTACAGTCTAACATCTGCTGGATGGAGCTGTTAGTTTATGATCCTTGAAGCATATGGAAATGGTGTGAAATTGTAAACCTCTTTTAACATAAGAATGATTAAGTTTGTGTTTAAATTTTACTGAAATAAATTATTTACAAAGCTTTAGTATTGAGGATGTAAATATAAAAAACCTGATTCTAGCAAGAATAAAAGTTAAACTGACAAGGATGTTTCTAGAAGTGAGACTGTGTCAGTGTTGAAAAGAGTCAAACTTCAGTTTTAGATGTGTCAGAGCTCAACTCCGTCAGTAAATTATCTGTCTGTTAAAGAAGGACTCAGTGTTAAACAGGAAAGAAAGCCATGTTGTCTGGGAAAATCTCTCACTGTAAAGTTCAGAGTCAGACTTTGTTATCAGTCTGGGAATGTATTAAAGTTTGTTAAAGTAGATATGACCACACCACAACTGTTTCTCTTGTTTTTGTCATCAGCTGCTGTTTCCTGTCATCAAACTGGGGTTAGCTTTATAATGTTGACTGAGTAGGATAATGGCCATTTCAGTTTTCCATCTGTTGCATTCAGGATGAGGGACTATCGCCACATGTCAGAACTTTTAATTTATATGTTTTATTATTTTCTAATCAATCTGCACTTCTGGCCCTTGCCTTCCTACGCAGTTCCGCTCAATTCTAGTTTCCCTTCACTGCTCCGTCTGGGTCTTCTCCCATAGACAAGGATTTCGCTGGCAGATTTTTAGCCGGGCCAATCAGAGAACAGAACGTCAATTTTCTGCGCAGTGTCTGCTTGTAGTTTATTTTACCTGGGCCAATCAGAGAACAGAACGTCAATTTTCTGCGCAGTGTCTGCTTGTAGTTTATTTAACCTGGGCCAATCAGAGAACAGAAGGAGAAGCTTTGAATGACGTCGATGTTCTGCGCAGTGTCTGCTAGTTAATTTAGCATACGGCAGTGGAGGAAGTGAATGAAGCCAGTCTGTGTTGATAAGGCTTCCAAACTAAATTAAAATTGTCTGACAAAGCAGTAGCCCTCATTTACAGTTGTCTCGTTCAGCTCCGTATATTTCTCCTCTAAGTAGGGTTGTTTACAGCGCACGCAACTTCTGATCAGCTTCTTAGCTTAGCCTCCGTCACAGCGACATACGTCGCAGCCAACTGATCCAATCATTTTAAACTTCAGCAGAGACCACGCCTCCTGCAAGAAATCGATTCTCTATGCATCAAGTCCAGACCCTTGTACGATGCAAAGTGAAGGACGAGGGTCTGGTTTAAACCAGGCTAGCACTTCGCTAGTGAAACACACACAAAAATATTTTTTCCCATTTGTGTCTGTTTAGCTTCACTTTAAATATGTCTACAAAACTGCAAAAATACAATTATATGTGGATTATGCTGTACTGTGTGTTCATACAAAAACAAAAAATGAAGCTGCAGTAGTTTCTGATGCCATACTACCAGCGTCTCACCGACTCCAGGACTCCTTTACATTAAAAAAAAGTATATGTTTCTCTCGACTGCCAGCAGATAGCGAGCGACCATCTGTGTTAGTCAATGGAGAGACATTACTGTAGATGTGGTTGAACAGTTTAAAAACCTCGGAGTAGTTTTTGATAATAATCTAAATTTCAAGCAGCATGTAAAGAGAATTTCACTTAAAATTAAACTTAATCTGTCAAACTTCAAACATACTGTATGAGACCTCTACATATTCTAAACATGGTTAATTTTAGGTATCAGGGTTAATGGTTAATTTTAGGTACTAGGGTCAGGGACAGGATGTCTAAAGGGAATAAAGGTAATTTTAGGCTTTGGGGTGGTAGTTTTTGTGCATTTTCTACACTTTCAGTAATTATGACAACAAATTCCGCCCCATCTCATCAAAAAATGACTCAAGGGGAGTACCGATAGAGGGAACTCTGGAAAAGCGTCAATATGTGACAACTCGGGAGTGAGAATGGGTTGGATTTTCAGCCATATAGCCTTCTGTCATATTACATGGGCTCACACTTCTGAGGCCATTTTGAAACCACTAAAGTCTCCTTTTAAGAAAACTCTTAAAATCTTTGACAAAAAGCCTTTACAGTATTGTTATTGTAGCATCATACCAAAGCACAACCTTTTGGATTTTGATTGTTATCAATTGTTTATGGATTCTTGCCTTATTTTTAAAGTTGTAAATGGACTTGCTCCTTCCCCTTTAATGTATTTTACAAGCAAGAGAATAAAAATTACAGTAAACACAAGGGCAGTGACCAGAGGAGATTGTAATGTACTGTGGTACAGGACTAAATTTGGTCAAATTGTGGTGTCCATCAGAGGCACACAGTCGTGGAACACTCACAGCTCGTGGCACTAACTCCAGCTTTAAAAACGCTTTGAAACATTGGTTGAAAACTAACTGGAGGTGCACTCTTATGTAGATTACTATCTGTTTTGTTATCCTTATTTTAACTTCATTTTGTTTATGTATCACATTGGTGATGTTTGTATTATTATCTGCTCTTTGATTTGTGTGATGATTCTTGTTCTTATCTGTTGTTCCAAATCTGCCATATTTATTACACTGATGCTCACTGCTGTCATGTTGGTTAATATGCATTGTCCCAATTTAAATAAAAATAAAATAATAATAATAAAACTGATTGTTGTGGAATACTTATTATGTATCACCTTGACACTGTCCAATTGTTCAT
>NW_013952774.1:304040-306133 GCF_001266775.1 Austrofundulus limnaeus
AATAAAAACAGATCATTGACCACGAGATAATTATTGCAGTCATTTCCATACAAAGCCTGTTTATTGTTGGACAAGTTTGAATTATTTTTTTTCCATTTTAATCTAAAAATGAATTACGTCACTTACAGACATGAAGTAATTCTTAGCATTATGTGTTGCAGCTATAAGACACAGGCAATGACTGGAGTTGTCCAAATGTTTTATTTGATTTCTTTCTTTCTTTCTTTCTTTCTTTCTTTCTTTCTTTCTTTCTTTCTTTCTTTCTTTCTTTCTTTCTTTCTTTCTTTCTTTGAGGATCAAAACACTCTTTTCTCACACACTGTCTTTGCTGTGGCTGTGGAAGGAGTCAGAGTTGTGTCATGTTCAGGAACATGACATAAAATCTGTTCACAGACATTAGGGTGTTCAATGTCATCTCATGAAAACTATGACAAGTAACGCATAGATATTTAACCATAGAGGCATACTTTTTCAGTTAAACATACACCAAAAAATAAAATAATATAAAAAGTGTGGGGTACGTTTTGAACAGTTAAACACAAAAGCAGCATTTTCATACATACATCTTGACTCCAACATTTTCACATTTACATTAAAGCACTAAACATCTGCATCAAGTGGCCCAGACGGTGCACTATAAAGAAAGCAAAATGGTCCCAAGCATAGACCCCTGAGGCATCCCAAAGGTCAGAAGTGACAGAGAGGAGGTCCCAACTTTAGTTCTAACACAAAACTTTTAATTAAAAAGGTCAGAAGCCAGACACAGTGTTCTGTGCTCAGCACCCCGATGGTTACTGCAGGTTCTTGGCAGGCAAGGAGAAAGTAAAAGACAGGGTTGAGCTTACCGAACACTCAGTTCTCTTCAGAGCAGATAAAGACTCATTATATTGATCTCTTCAATTACCTGAACTATTCCTTCTCACAGAAGGTCCCTCCCTTTCCCCATATAGCTGAGCAGGTATTTCAAGCAGGAGCTTTAGCCTGTAATCTACCTCTGATCCTGGCTAGAAAAAGGAACATCGTTCCCTCAGACTTTCTCTGTCCTAAAGAACTGCATCAGATTGTTTCAAAAATGCATCAGCCAGAAGGTTGAATAAATACAATCTGATCTTATTTCATAGCTCTACTAAGGGTTAACATGTGCTGGTACATTTCAGCTTGTTTTAAAGTCAAACTTTACTTACATTTTATTTATTGCTACAAAGAAGATGTTTTGTGAACTTAAAGGCAGATTTCAAATTTCAAATCAAATTTCTCCTGAGTATTTTAAGAGCTGCCTGCAATGCTCTTAGTCACAACCAGAATGAGGTTTAGGTTAACTTGGTTGATTGTGTAACTAGTTTAGCCCCTTTAAGACATTAGTTGGAGCTTAATACAGCAGATTACAACCCTGATTCATGACTCAAACTTCTCTGTCCCCGACCGAGGGTCTCCTCATGACAGGCCTTTACTTCACTGATTTTTTTTTCAGGGAAGGTAAAATAAAACTAAACTGAAATGTTTGAGCTGTTTATACACTCATCAAATGTCATAAATTTGACCTCAGTGATGAGTAATGACCTTTTTGTCTCAAGAACATTGAATGTGTTTGTATAATGTTCAAGATTTTAGACTTTTGAGGCTAAAAATAATTATCGTTAGTTAAACATAATGATAAAATAAAAATCATGTAATTTTTTTGTTGTTGATTCCAGTAATGTTTAGACGTGAGAGTATGATTATTTTTCCATGTTCATCTTTATGACACTTATTTTTTTGTTCTGCCTCAAACTAAATAAATAAATAAATAATGATTATGCTAGTATTATGCTACTCATCATCAGCCTGACCTGCCAAGTTTCAAAATTTGCAGTCTTTATTGTTTCTGAGACTCTCACTGGTTTTAAAACTAACAAAAACAACAGTAAAAGATCATGAAAGAAAAACAAGTTCATTTTCATTCAGAGACGTATCCCCCCAACCCATCCCCCTCTGCACTCATTTAATATTTTCAGTCAAGAATCTTGCAAAACCTCAAATGATTATCAACACATCGATTAAAAAAAACGAAAATAAATCTAATTTAAAGTTTCTTATTTTGGTATGAATAAGAC
>NW_013952774.1:307336-313680 GCF_001266775.1 Austrofundulus limnaeus
GACACACAGAGACACACAGAGACACACATGGACACACAAAGACACACAGAGACACACAGAGATGCACAGGGACACACAGAGACACACAGAGACACACATGGACACACAAAGACACACAGAGACACACAGAGACACACAGAGACACACAGAGACACACAGGGACACTCAGGGACACACAGAGGCACACAGGGACACACAGAGACACACAGAGACACACAGAGACACACATGGACACACAGAGACACACAGAGACACACATGGACACACAGGGACACACATGGACACACAGCGACACACAGGGACACACAGCGACAACCAGTCACTCTCATACCTTGGGACAGATTGGAGCCACCAGTTAGCCTGACATTCATGCAAACTCTAGACAGAAATGTCCAGGGCTGAGCTTCACTCCATTAAATTTCTCCACCGTGCCGCAGTGTGAAACATTAACAACTTAAAACGAACAAATCAATGTATTAATCAATGCATATTTTACAATTTAATTAAATTTTACTTAAACATATACACTGTTTACATTATGTTTTTATACTCCCATCAGGCCTAATTTGGTGTAATTATGAGCACAAAACTTGTGTGGCGTGTTTGCAGAGAGCAGGTGTTGCACTCAGAGCTAATTACAGACGAGGGAAATAAAAGACAGAAGGCAGGATGAGCTCACCTCCAGCAGCTTCTTATTCACAACTAGAACTGAAGTTAAATGTTTGAGTAAACAAGATTTGGTGAATTCTGGTGAAAGCCAGTCCCTGGCTCTAATGACAAAATGCAAAATCCAAAGTGATCATGTAATTTTTCACTGTGTTTTGTGTTTCGGTTAGCAAAATATTTCATGAACCAGTTGGTGGGTTTTACGTAATCTCAGCTTTTGGAGTCAGTTAAGTTCAAGATGGCTACCACAGCTACTGATCTTAATGGTCTCAAAAATTGTCAAAATGCAGTCAAGTTTTATAGCTGTTAAGCTACAGTTTGTTGTAGCTGAAAACCATTATCATCACCAACTCCAAGCCAAGTGCTGATATTTAATGTGATAATGTGATATTTTATTCCTTTAAAGTGCCCACAACATCAGATTTTTGTAATAAATATGAACGCGTTTTTGGAAAGATAACATTGATAAAATTTTGCACAAAAAAATTCACACCACTGAGATGAACAGTTGTTGAGATATTCGCATGTAAATGAACAGGAAGTGATGTCAAAGGGGAATGTCTGAATGTGAACAGAGCGTTGCTACAACGGCTCACAACACAGACGGTAGAGAAGATCCTGAGGTTTCTTTGGATTATTTTGAGTCTTTATCAGTGGGAGATTAAGTAGAGTCCGAATTAAAATAATATTGTTTCAATAAACAAAGACCAAAGTGCTTTTTTTCTTTGAAGAGTTCTCCTTTGATATCGCTTCCTGTTTCATTTCGGCTGAGCCACGTTTAAAATAAAATATGCCAGTTAATAAAATTGGTAAAATCGTGTATTATGCAAAGTTTCATAAATATAAAGGCGTTTTCTTTGACATTTTGAATTTGAAGGATGTGCATGTCACAGGTGCTTTAAGGAAAGCACTGCAAAAATTAGCCATCTAAACTTTAGGAAAAAAATCTAGATTACTAGATCTCAAATTAAGACAAAAAAATCTATCAGTGCAGTAAGTAAATTAAATTTAGTAAGACTTATTGAAATAAGGACAATTTCCAGGCTTATATTAATAATCTCATCTGGCTCTTGCTTATCAGCCTCAAAACACGATAAACGTTTTGTCTAAGACAGTAAGACTTGGTTAGATGGGCAATTTTTGCAGTGTAGTATAATTTAAAAGATACATTTGTCCATTTTTTGCCTTTATGCAGTTCTTTTTTAAAAGTGTAAAAGCCCTGGTTAAAAAAAATGAGATGCAGTTACGTGGCAGACAAAATCATGCATTTCTAAGTTTGTAGTTTTAACAGTGGGAGCTGTTGGACAGTTCACTGATCATCATTGTTTGGTTTAAAAAAAGAAAGGATGAAAGAAAGTGAGGGCACACAACTGAAGGAGGGACAGTGAGTGGGGTGGGGTGGTGGGGAGTGTCTCTGTCTCTCTCTGAGCTCGTGTCTCAGAGCTCCACCTCTGCTCACACATGAAAATCCCGCCGAGGATTAACCGCTGGGACCTTCAGATCCAACAGTAGCTTGCTCAGGATTGTGCTGCTTTGGAAGTCATTTTACAGGAATATTTCCTCAGGAACTCTGGATCTGTCCGGCTGCTGCCTGTTGGACGGCTTCCTGCAGAAGAAGAAAGAACCAAGAGTGGTAGGAGAACAGTTCTGAAGTGTGTCTTTATTTTTGAAGTTTCCAGAAGGAGCTCAGTTAACTAATTCAAATCTGCTTCAACAGAAGAGTTGTATTGTATAATTTAGAAACCTTTAAAAATTATTTATAATTACTGATAATAATGTTTTACTGGACCTTAAAACCAGGCAGAGTTGAAAGAATCTCAGAGGATTTGTAAAATGTTGCTTGTTTTGGTTTAAATAATATCTACACCAGTGGTAGTGTGTTGTAATTTTAGTCAGTTTGCTTTTTGACTTTGTGGCAAGCAGGGCCTCAGGTTAATCTAAGTATATCTTCTCAGGGATTAAACTGTGTCCTAATGAGCTTTTACTAAAGTCCCAGCTTCAACTGCAGGAGAGCTCCCTCTGAAGGCTCTCTGCAGAGCAAAGCTTTGTCACTTTTACACAACTGTTACTATTAATAGCTTTATTTCTAACTGAGCATTTACTTTAAATCAACTGAATAAATCTAACCTTTTTGATCATTTATGCTTTTGTGTAATTCAGAATTATAATCTTACCACGAGATTAGTTTATTGCATCACCAACTTGCAGAAAACCCAACGTTTGCATATTTTCAGTGTCATAAATGAACAAAGTTGTTTCTTTTGTTCAAACTTTTGTTTCTGAATCTGCAATTAACTCAGGTTTTTTGCTCCCTAGAACAAAATATCAGGGCTCATTGGACACAAGGATTTTAACTGACCGTTTAACTTGAGCAGAACACTGTAGTTTCCTAAATTTCAGAGTAAAACTTTAGTTAAATTAGAGGAGAATTACCTGCAAAACATCTGAATCCAGCTTTTAATACTAATATAAAGATCAGGCACTAAAACTGGAAAATCTCCTTGTTTTTTAAATTAGAAATAGGGTGATAATCACAAGAGCATATTTATTATTTCTCTTTAAAAAATGTAAGAGCTGCTGCTGCTCAGAAATTCAGCCGTATTTTTGTCTTTCTAACACTTCTAATACTTGCTTATTTATTGAAGAACATTTCAGTTTTAAACACAGAGACTGTTCTATTTTAAATCCACGTTGTTATTTAGTCAAAGTTTAATTTTATTTCTTTTAACTGCAGAAACAAAACCAATGCTTTAGGACTTACATTCAYGATTCAGAAATATTGTTGCATTTGCAGGTTATAGAGTCTGTGTTTTCTGTACAGATGCAAACTTGAAGTATAACAAATACTGGCTTTTTTAACTGGGTGCTAATCACATGCAAAATGGCTCCTCTTAGCTTTCCTTACAAAATCAAATAAATAATAATAATAATAATAATAATAATAATAATAATAATACTGTGTCAAGAAAGTCACATTTAGTTTTATCAGGACAGAGGGCATTTTTAAAACTTATTTTCTTATTAAGGAATTGTTAAAAAAACCTTATTATTTCCTGATAAAACTTGAAATTTTTTTTAGAACATGACTGTTTTTCCTTCAGACTAAAAATGCCACAAAAGCTCTAGAGAAATTTAGGACTCATGTGTTGAATGAACTCTTATTATCACATCCTGAGGGAACAAAAACAATAAAACCCAGCAGATCTTTTGCTCTGCTCTTTGTGTAGAGAGATTTCTTTAGGTTCTGGTAATTTCAGTATTATAAAGTTGAATTTTCAGTTTTGCAACGAGGATTCAGATTACTTGAATTTTCGAGTCCTGAGTTTGTCTTACATTTTTCTTACTTACCTCGTATTGCCAATCTGCACTGTATTGATTACATGTGTGGAATTAAGTTTGAAATATACAAATGTAAAAAAAAAACGTTTGATTAAGAAGTTTCAATTTAGAAGGTTTCATTTAAAGTAGGGATGCACCGATATAAAAATTTTAGCCGATATTGATATTTGATATTATTATTGGTGTTATGGCTGATAACCGATACTTACCAATGTTACACCACGCAAAAATTATTTATATACACATAACCACAAATACACTTGTGTCTTTTTGCGATACTGTTAAAAAAAAAAGACCAGACCACTGACATAGCTCTCTGCTTGAGTTATTCCTGGCTGAGCAGCATCACTAACACTGTCATGATCAAACAGATACCACTCAACCAACCTTTTCCACTCCCAAAACAGAAACACAAAGCTAAAAAGTGAGAAATCAGAATCAGAAGTTAATATCGGCCCAGTTTTACTTATCAGATCGATACCATTACTGATATTCTGAAAAATGACCAATATCAGCTGATACCAATGTTAATGCTGATAGCATACCTAACTTAAAGTTAAAGTTGTTTCTGTGTCTCAGTGTAAAGTTGCTCTACAGGCAAATATAACATTCTTTGAATCACTTTAAACAATGTCCCTATGAAAAACAGCAGGTGTTATCAGAAAAAATATAAAACTCCTTGTATTATCCAAAGTTAAATCAATGGTTATGAAGAACTGGTTTATCTCGGTCTTATGAGTACCTGCACCGCTGCAGGGAGGCATCATTCAAACCCTCAACAAAAATAAGTGGGTAACTATATATTTATGACTAACATGCTATTTGACCAAACAAATGTTTGTGTACAGTACCTCTCGTCATTAACTAGCAGCAGAAATGTAGTAAAAGATGTAATTGTTTATTTTTTCTACTTTTTGCCAAGACCAATGAATGGTTGTTATTGATGATAAAAGTGCAAAACAAAGTAAATCTCACTTTATATCCAGTATATTTTAATGCCTTAATGTATTTTTTATTGGGGAATTTGTTTTGACCATACAGGCTGGCTTATAATACACACTTTTAACATTAAAGCATTCATGTTTTTTTCCCCTGTTTTGCAGTGATTAATATGAGGAAACCTCTGAAGGTCTTAAACCCTGGGATTAGATTACATGTCCTCCATGGTGTTTAGACCTGGGAGCAGCATGCAAATCGACTGGTGAACTGCTGCTGCCCGTCAAACCCCCGACTTGTTGTCACCAGCACCACCAACCCACCTTTGGAGGGTAGTGGGGGGAATCCAGTCGCATCATCTCTGCTTGATAACCTGCACCAGTCACCATGGATTACATCCTACCCATAACGAGCCAAGACATGATAGCTTTCTCCTGCTCCGATCCGTTTCTGGATCTCCACAGCAGTAAAACCCGGTTCCACTACCAGGGCGTGAAGAGGAAGCTGCGGCCCGGTCGAATCCTAGGCTTCATCTTCAGCATGGTGGCTGTCTGCACAGTTTGTTCTCTCAGTGCCTTGTCTCTGGTCACAGTTGTGGCCACTGAGCTGGAGTCGTCTGCTGAGGGATCGGCCGATGCAGCGGTGCCCCAGAGAACTCTCCTGCAGCACCAGAACCTCTCAACTGCTCCAGAGGACACACCAGTGGCCATGAAGTCTCACATGGACATGAATAAAGGAGACTACCCAAAAGACTACTTCAGTGTGGAGGACAGACGTCGAGGCTACGTGGCTCTTCATATGTTTGGAATGTTGTACATGTTCATAGCCTTGGCCATCGTTTGTGATGAGTTTTTTGTCCCGGCGCTCACCGTCATCACGGAGAAGTTGGAGATCTCGGATGATGTAGCTGGAGCCACCTTCATGGCAGCAGGTGGATCAGCCCCAGAACTCTTTACCTCTGTCATTGGGGTCTTCGTCTCCCACAGTAATGTAGGCATTGGTACCATTGTGGGGTCCGCCGTGTTCAACATCCTGTTTGTGATCGGGATGTGTGCCCTGTTCTCCAAGGAGGTGCTGCACCTCACGTGGTGGCCCCTGTTCAGAGACGTGACGTTTTACATCATCGGCCTGCTCATGCTCATCTACTTCTTTCTGGATAATCAGATCACGGTGACGGAAAGTTTCAGTCTGCTGATGTGCTATACCTGCTACGTGTCCTTCATGAAGCACAACGCTAAGGTGGAGATGTTCATCAAGGCCCTGCTGAAAAGCAACCAGGTCGACCAGCTGGAGCCAGTGCCCAAGGTCAGTGTCAGCCATCCATCCATCCATCCATCCATCCATCCATCCATCCATCCATCCATCCATCCATCCATCCATCCATCCATCCATCCATCCATCCA
>NW_013952774.1:315375-344345 GCF_001266775.1 Austrofundulus limnaeus
GGCTCAGTGCCTTGCACAGGACACTTCGACACGTGACTGGGCAGGGTTAGGTTTCAGGTTTTATTTTTGGCTTCTATGAACTGTGGTCATTTATATTCAGACATGTGCCTGATTGTTTGAAGAGTTATCTTTTATGTGTGTTTTGCTTTGCTTTGCTTTATTGCTAAGCCACTTGTTTCTGATCTACGAATCTTTCTGACATAAAAAGCCCCATAAAAATCTCAAAAGGAACCAAGTGCACAGTAATTAGACAAACACACAGTTTAACGTTAATCATTTTATCAGCTGAAAGCTTGTCGTGCAGTAAATGAAGTGTCTCCCAGGTCCCATGTCTGGTCTGCACTGGATTTTTATCAACATCTCATTTGAGTTTGAAAAAATGTTTGCTGCTTTTTAGGCTTAGTACTTTTTGTTTTGTCATCTGTTTGTCCAGCTTCCTCATTCTTGTGAATAAGTCATTACAGTCAGTTAGCATTTGGTGCAATAAGTAACCAAAGCCCCCTGAATAAATGTCAAAAAACCCTCAGAAAGCCTGAAAAATATCATTTGAGACCACTTCTGGCTCATGAGAATCATAAAAAAGAATGACATTTGCACAGTCCTGTATGTTTTTCTTTTATTATGACAGAATAAACAAACATGGCAACTGATTCCATATAGTTCTGCTCTGCTGGTATGAGAAGGTGTTAAACCTGGAGTCTGTCTTGCTAACCCTTTTTAAAATATATTTTAATGACCTTAAATAAGTATTTACTGTTGAACAAGGCCTAACAGAAAGGACAGAGCTCCCTTCACGCTGTCTGAACAGACCTAATCTTCAGTCACTTATTTTAGTGACCTTGTTCAGACCAGTTAGGCTCTCAGGACAGAAGTGATGTAACAGTGTTCAGTTCATGTCCTCCATTAAAGAGGATTAGGATGCTGGAGAAATGCTCCAGAAGTACAGGTTGATTTGTTTTACATGTGTGTACATATAAAAACCATTTAAAAACCTTGAATTTGACGATGGGAAGACAACAGTTTTCAACAGTCTGCAAAATTACACAACAAATGGCTTTCATCAAATTTGGTGGAGCTGGGAAAGATCAGAAACACAAGGAGCTCAGGATAAAGGATGAAAAATATCTCAGATCACACACTAACCTAAATGACCCTCAGTCAAAGTCGTAACAGTTTGTGCTCAAAGAAATACTTAGGATAAAAGTAGGGAAATCATTGCAGGTTTTTCTTTAAAATCCAGTGTGCGATTTTTGAACAGTCTACAGTCAAAGCTGGGATATTTTCATGTCTATAAAGTACTTGGGAAAAAAAACTAAGTAAAAGTAAAATTACATAAACAGAAAATGACTTTGGTAAAAATAAATTTCACTGTTGAAAAAAACCACTCAAGTAAAAGTCATAAAAATGTTCACAAAAATTGGGAAAGTAAAAGTAAAAGTACTTTTACACACTAAGAAATAAACTGTTGAATTTATTGAATCAAACTGGTTCCACTAAACCAGGTTCAGTAAATCGAGCAATATTTGTTTATTCTTTGCTCAATTCACTCATCTAGGCTTAGTGGAGCCAGCTCATATGACTTTGTTGAGTAAATTAAACACTTCAATTTTTAGAGTGTAGAAACATCTTCTTTCATGATGAGTATGAACAGATTTAATTTTGTAATGAGTAGGTGTTACATTTTAAAGTAAATATATTTTAAATAAAGATGCAAAAATACAATTTTTAGCTTTAAAATGTAACAAAATAAAATTAAAAGTAGCTATTTAAAAATTCAGTTGGTAAAATTACAAATCCTCAAGTTCTGTAACAAAGTAAATGTACTTAATTACTATAAACCCCTGGATATTTACTTCCTGCTTTATTAAATGTTTTGACGGCCAACAATAAAGTGTAACCAGGCTGATGCCAAGATTTCACATATTGCTCAGTTCTGAAAAGTTTTAAATGAAGAAAAACAAATCGGTGAAAATTTTGAGATAATAAGGAGCAAAACCTACTTTGTTCTTGTCTGTATTCTGGAAAATTTAGACATAAACTTTTAAATCTACTTACAATAAATAAAGAAGCAAAAGTAAAAACACTTTAATACAAAATGACTTTGGTAAAAAAAAATTTTTACTGATAAGAAAATTACTTAATTGTAAGTCATAAAACTGCTCACAATAATTAGGAAAGTAAAAATAAATGTATTTTAATACAAACACTAACAAGTCTTGAGTTCACTTACAAACTGGTTCCAATAAACTGAGTTGAATTGAGCAATTTTACACAATTTCATTTAGAGAAAATATGTAAATTGTGTTATATTTACTCAAGTCTGTTAAGTGGAACCAGTTGACGTAAGTAAATTATACACTTCATTTTTTAGAGTGCATAAACAACACCTTTCATGATGACTTTGGTCATATTTAAATTTGCATGTAATGAGGTGTTTAATTTTAAAAGAAAGAAATACAAGTATATTTTTTATGTTTTGAATGTAACGTAGTAAACGTAAACATTACAATTAAACATTCTCAAAAAACTGGACTATAATGAAGTAAATGTACTTAGTTACTATATACATCTGTTTAAATCTTTCATTTTAACAATAATTTTAAATCATCTAAGGTTTTAACATCCTAACACAGATCAGAATCTGTTTTGAAAGGTCTCCACAAAATTTGGTTGAAATTATCTGTTAAAGTTTTTTTTATTTTTACTGAAGCCTGAACTTCTATCATTGTTCACGTTTAAACAACAAATCGTTTTTTTTTTTCTGCTACATTGCTCTTCCTTCATTGTGTAATACAGACAGGTCGATAACTTAGTGACATGATCTGGTCACAGTGATTAAACTAATCACTTCATGTAACCAGGTGTGGATGAGGCAAGATTTAATCTGGAGATTAGCCTGGAGAGCTCATTATGTTGCTCGTGCTGTGATTATATGCAACACATTTATTAACAAAGTCACACACATACACAAAATAAATACATGAGCTAAAGAAAGTCAAACAATGGTAATAATATCTCAAGCAAAGTTACAAAACTAACTGGGCTTGTTTGTATTTTGTGTATAATGTAAAAATATTAAATATCCACAGCAGAAATCAACTTCAGCTGACTGCCTGTAATCCACCATGCAACTTGGACATTATTTATTTAGGTGCAGCAAATAATCTGTGTTTGTTCTCTGAAAATATTACATTTTAAGCCAAAAATGTTTAAAGGACTTGCGTAATTTTTTCCAGATAATCACAAGCTGTTAAACACAGTGAAAATGGTGCAAAATCGAAACAACAACAAACACGTCTCCAGTTTCTTCCTGTTGTTTTACTGCTGCAGCAGATTCTGATGAAGCTGTAATAAACAGCATGAAAGCTTCAACAGCCTAATAACCAATTAATGATTTATTTCTTCAGTTCGGAGAAACAGAGTTTAATCCAGACCAGGTTTATGAGCTGATGGCAGGTGTGAACAGGGCCTGGACCAAACTGGATTACTGACTTCTTCAGAATCAGGATCAGTTTTATTGTTATTGTCAATGAACAGGATTCACAGACTAGGAATTTGCTTCAGTGTAAAGGTGTAATAGGTATAAAATATAACAAAAAAAAAAAAAGAAAATAAAAAGAATAAAGAAAAATATAATAAAATACAGAATTCAATACAGTATTCGATGCAGACAATATATTTGGGGTAGTGCAGTTAGATCCAAAAGTGACCAGAAAAACAATATAGTCAGAGATGTGCTGTTTAAGAAACCAGTGATAAAGTGGCCAAGGCAGAGTTTTACAGTCACCTGTTCTAAATGTTCTAAATGTTCTAAATGTTCTAAATGTTCTAAATGTTTTAAATGTTCTAAATGTTCTAAATGTTTTAAATGTTTTAAATGTTCTAAATGTTCTAAATGTTCTAAATGTTCTAAATGTTCTAAATGTTCTAAATGTTCTAAATGTTCTAAATGTTCTAAATGTTCTAAATATTCTAAATGTTCTAAATGTTTTAAATGTTTTAAATGTTCTAAATGTTCTGAATGTTCTAAATGTTCGAGTCTGACGGCAGAGGGGAAGAAACTGTTCTTATGGGAGGATGTTCTGGTCCGAATGGACCGAAACCTTCAAGCAACTTCAGGATTTTAAACTAAAAACAACTTTATATTCTCATTATTCATTGATTAATAATTTTATTGATTTTTATTACATGTCATCTATATTATAATGTAAAAACAGATTGTTGGATTTACTTGAGCAAGTTATGTCAACATTTTCCACTTAACTGAATGAGTAAAGGTAAAGCTACTTTCCTTTAAAAATAAATGGGAATGTTGCTTTAAATTTACTCAACTCAGTCGAGTGGAACTTGGTTCGGTAAATCCAACACATAAGGTTTTTATTTATTTATTTATTTTTGTGTAAGTGTCCCAGCCTGCACACTGCTACAGCACCTCATGTGTGTTTTTATTGTTCGAGTTGTTTTAAATCCACTTCAGTCTTTGGCCCTGCTCCAGAACTTAACTCATAAATCTGATCAGAATTAAAATCTGTCTCCAAAATGAAGTCAGTAAAAAAGCTTTTATAACGAAGAAAATATTAAATAATATTAACTTCTTCACAGAACCCCACCTCAGCAGATCCAAGCATTTTGCTTTACAAGGTAAAAAAATCCCTATTTTATGACAAATCCAACTGATTGAAGTGAGGATCTTGAAACTGAAAGGATTCATATAAAAACATCAGCGAGTTCTGTTTGACATTCGTGTCCTTTCTGGCAATCGTCTGTTCTCCAACCTGTCTCCTTTCAGCCCCAAGAGCAGCTTTTCTCCTCCTGTCGTCCGGCACTTGATGTCCAGCTGCCTTGCCCTCATGTGTCAGTGGCTGCTGAGTAATCCCCCAGGTTAATTCTCCCCAATCCCATTAGAGCCACTAATAATAGCCAGATGCTCCCTGGGGGGGGAGGAGGAATCAGCAGATCCACGGCGAGGAGAACTCTGCAGGACGTTCTGCAGCCAAGCAGCGTTTGAGTTCCTGGCTTTCATTTTGCGCCAAACTGCTGCGGTCTGCAGAGGGTTCGAAGGTTCTGATGCGGCACCTTCAGGCTGTGGGTGGAGGGGACGGTGATGGGGACATCTGCAGGTTTGCTCTCTGAGAACAGTAAAGTCAGCAATCCTCTCTGATCCTCCTAATCAACTGCTTACCTGCGCTGACGACAGCAAACACACTCCAGCACGTTGCGGAGCGACGCTTTCTTCTTACAAACATAAATATCTGATCCTGATCCCAGAAATGAAAGTTTGGATGAAAACCTACATTTTGGGTTGAAACTCTTAATTGAAAGAAGAAGAAAATAAGAGAGTAAAGGCCTCTCATTTGTGAAAATGAAAATATTCATTTCATTTTTTGTAAACAGCTGCTGGAATCCGTTGAAATGATCTTTTCATCAGAAGCAATGGGTGGAGAAGATGATTGGCTGACGGGGGGGGGGGGGGGGGGGGGGGGGGGCGACAGCATCCTGACCCACGAGGGTCTCTGCAGAAGTTCACACGCAGGCAGGCCTGAAACACCAGCCGTCTAAAAGTGGTAATCTCAGATAAGTCTGACAGCTCGGCAGTCAGGAGGAGGGGACGCAGAGCAAACCTGCAGAGGGGAAAGTTGATCTGATTGCTCCTCGGTGGCGTGGTGGTAATTGGGATGAGTGGGAAGTCTGGGTGTGAATCTGATGTTCCCACGTCAGCACTTTTAACTTGGGTGTTTGTTTTTTTCTGAGAGCATCCAACCTGAGCAGTAGCTCCCCTGAAAGTCAGTAACAAGTGCAGTGAAATGTTTATATGCTTTCTGCACATTTACAGCATTTATGATGTCATCGATGGTTTCATTGTGTCAGCTGTCGGCATCAGTGTTTAATGCCTCAGCAAAACTTATAAACTTATCAGAGAAAGTAAAGAAAATTAGAGTTTAATAGATTATTTCTTTGTTGTAACAATGCTTTTTGACAATAAAGCTTCTAGCAGGCAGCTGATTGACAGCACCACAAGCTCAAAACAGTTAACAGCAGCAGCAGAACACACTGTTTGTAGAGAAGATTTGGCAAATTTTTGATGTGCGCGTCACACATGCAGTGTTGTATAAAGTACCTCAAAGTGATACTTGAGTAAAAGCACAAGTATCTTATCATAAAAGTACTTTGGTAAAAGTTAAAGTCTTCTCTAAAAATATTACTTGAGTAAAAGTCTTAAAGTATCTGATATGTTTTGTACTTAAGCATCAAAAGTAAATTTCTGACACAAAATCTACTTAAGTATTACAAGTAAAAGTACTGAGTAAAAGTGAGCAGTTAGATTTTCCAAAATGACATTTATTGGGAGGTGACTTCTCCAAAAAACATATTTTCTAACAGCGTGCAGCTGTGATGGGTTGTGTACAAGATAATAGTGTGTCACTATGGTATATATTTATACTTCTCATCCAAACACAATTAAATTCACTCTATCCAGGAGACACGATTTATCAGGATAGTATTTTTAAGCAATAACAACTCAGAATAAAATAGGATTAACAACTTTCTACTTCTTACTTTTTTTAAAAAAATGTAGTGAGTAGAAAGTACAGATAATTGTGTAAAAAAAGGTTATGAGTAAAAGTAAAAAGTACGCTGAAAAATAATTAATAAATAACAGATAACCAAAATTTCTTCTTAAGTACAGTAACAAAGTATTTGTACTTAGTTACTTTACAACTCTGCCCACATACTTAGCTCTACTGCTCATGCCACAGATGCATGTTCCTTACAAATGTTGCAACATTTAAAAAGGAAAATAGAAATCTTTTTAATAAGATTTATAATGTGAAAGTTTTCTGCAACCAGAAACTGCAAGACTTGTGATCATGGAACATCCGGCTGTTTGTCCTGTGATGATGGGGAGATTAAAAAAAGTGTCATAACCTTTAAAATCGACAACAAAACATTACAATTATTACTGAAACAAACAAGATGTGGACAGAATGAGACCAACACTGGTTTTTATTTATGTTTCCTGTTTAAATGTGAGCAGCAGTTTTTCTTCCATCAGCAGAGACAACTGATCTGAGACACGAACAATTACAGCAATCTGTTCACGCACTAAAAGCATAAATGGCAAAGTTTTTCGAAACATTTGACTAAAATCTAACACTGAATAAACCTTAAAATAATTATTTCTTAAAATTAAAGGAGCTGTCTCATTGTTTTCACAAGAAACACAATATTTTTAGAGGAACGAGTAAAAAAACATCAGACTGATGTACAGTCTGTTCCTCTAAACAAGATGCTTCATTCCTTTAAACCCTTAAATTAATTAAAATATGTATATTTTAATTATTAGACATTCAAATTCATTTATTTTTTGTACGTTTGCTTTGGAGACGAATTCTTTCATTTGAAAACCTTTAAAGTCAAGTTTGAATATTTTTCTGTAAACAATGATAGAAAGGTTGCAGCTTTGTCACTATTTGTTATTTATTTTGGGTAATGCTTTGAAACTGTAACAATTAACAACAAAAAATATATACTTTTTATGCACTCAATCTCTTTTTTATAATTCTAATTTTTTTTTGGGGGGGGGGGGCGGTCAAGTTTTAATGCAGTGAGCATCTGTGTGAAATTATAAACAAATATTATCCTCGGCCTTTTCTCAAACTTTCACCTGAACATCTCCCCATGTGCTCCCTCTTTTCACTTTGTGTTTCTACACCTGGACTGTCGGTCTCAGGCGGTGAGATTTTTGATATTCTATATAAATTAAATATAGGATTAGATTAGTGAGAACCGTTCAGTGTTTAAGCTGAGCAGGAACCCTCTGGCTTTCCTTTCGGTGGAAGAGCTTCAACCTAAAAGTTCATGAAGTAAGAATTTCAGACCCAGTGGTCTCTTCATTTTGTCCAGAGCTGAATATTAAAGTTGTCATTGCGTCCATTTTACTTCTGACAGGAGCTGTAAAGCAACCTTCACAAACCTTTTTTCATCAGCAGTGAAAGTCCTTAAGGTTAATTTTGTATTTGGTTCAGGTCTCCAGCTGTCACCGTGTCAGAGGGGGGCGGGGACGTCCTGGACAGGTCTCATGTCCATCACAGGGACACACAGAGAAAAACAGCCATTCTCCCTCACACATACATGCACAGTTTAGACACACAAATATATAGCTAAGTTCAGAGAAAACTTTCCTTTATTGCAGGACTAACTTAAGACTACTTTTGTATTTTTATTTTATTTTGTGCATCTCGTGCCAATGTAGTTGTCAGTTTATACAAAAAAGATTTACCTCTGTTAGTATACCAGCAGATGATGTATTTTTGTTTTATTGGCTGGAGGAAGGATCGATTCTGGAATCTAATTTAAATGACGTGCTGAAATTAAACATGAACTTCACTGAGCACACATGGATGTTATTTATTTCTAAGATAAATATGTCAAAATCCAATCAATACTTTCATCAATAAACTTCACTTTTAGACACTTGGTTGGTTTTTTCTCACACATCTGATAAACTCAGAATCCTCAGTTTATAATTGTTCCTCAGAGCCTTGAAGAGCTTCACTAACAAACAATGTTATTCCATGATCACCTGTTGAAAAAAAGCTGTATAAAATAACATTTAGTTTTTTTCCTTCAGTATTAGCAGTTATTTCCTTTCAATTCAACTGTTTTTTTATTAAATTGCAGGTTTGAAAAGGTAACAAAGTGAAAGTTGACAACATAAAGAAAGAACTAATGTTTCCACTGAGCATCTGTAGTGAAATAAAAGTTGAAACAAAAAAAATGAAGGTGGATTTATTTTTTATGTAACCTTAAGTTATAAGATTGTTGTTTTTTTTATTTGAAGCTGTATTAAACTTTTGGATAATTTATTTCTTTTACGCCGCATACTTTTGTTTATGTTTAATCTTTGTATTATTGCTTTATCATCACTGTCTGACCACGGGACAACTGATAACAGCAGCTTTTAAATCCTTTTCTGTCTCTCTGACTTTTCATAATTTAATTTATGGTAAAGTTGTAAAAGTTTAAACATGTTTTATGACGATTTTTCTTTTTGCCTGGTGAAGCACACTGAAAAAAAAGATTTTTTGGTGTAGTAACATTTATTTAATTATTCTTTTAAATTCTACAAAAAATATCAAAATCTCTAAGCTACTAGAATTTACTAAATAAACAATACGCATCATATTACATATCAATATTACTGTACAAATAAGTAAATGCTAATATTATTTTACCAGTAATATTTAAGTGCTTTTTCTGGACAGCACATAAACATGAATATATTAAGTAACTTCTACTCTTCTAAGACATGGTCGAAATGAAACATAAGTTGTGTGGTTTCTTTTGCTTAAAACATTTGTTGGTGTGCAATAGTTTGATGGCTAATGTAGGTGATATTTAGTTTTCAGGGAACAGGGAATGCATATTGTAGCATTCTGCTGTGTTTGGCTGTTTGTCATGTGACTGCAGTGGAGGATTGTGGGTAGGATTCATATTTGTCGTTAAATAATTGTAGGGAATTGGTTAGCATTGTTCTTTCAGCAATTAGTCTGTTGTGTTACTCTGATTTGTGTGTTCATTATTTGTTAACTTGTGTTAAAGCGTTCAGCAGAAGTAACCATAAGTGAGAGTGGTAGGCCTAGTCATTAATAAGACCTGTGAGTTTCACTTTGTCTGTGTTGTTCATGAAGAAGAATCCAATAAAGGTTCTTCAAACCTGCCACCTGGTGGTGAAGTCTTGAACTACAACATGAGTTCCACCTCTCTCTGTAGCTGTGAGCTGTAATGCTACAATATTGTGCTTGATGCATGTGCACTGTTATAAAGAACTTGTAAGATTTTCTTGAAAAAATTCTCATAACAATTTGCACTTATGTTTAAGTAAATTTAAAGGCTACAAATCATGTAATATTTACTCATCATTATCTAGTAAAAGTTATTAAAAATAGTTAAAGATTTGTGATTAAATCAGGTAAATTTTACTTAATTTGATCAAGCATGTGTTACAAGATTTAATTGAGCAAATTAAGTGAAATTTACCTGATTTATTCACAAACCTTTAACTATATTCTTAACTTTTACTAGATAATGATGAGTAAATATAACACAAATTTTTAGAACTTAAATTTACTTAACAAACATTAGAGCAAATTTGTTGGAGGATTTCTTCAAGTACATCTTACAAGTTATTTTTTTCAGTGCAGGTTGTTCAAACCAGACATCTTTAAATAATTCTCAGATAACACCGAACCTGTATATATAATAAACTTTATTAACACTGCAATAAATAGCAGTTTTATTATTTAGACACAAAAACATCAAACTTTCATCAGTGTTTCTGTTTCGTTTTTTTTTTTGTTTTTTTTTTTAATATTGGTGTGTGTCATGTTATATGAAACATGTTTCTTATGTTCTTTCTATATCTCTTTCCTGAAGGTAAACCCCCCTGCTGACGATGAGACCAAACTGACAGTGAGTTTCATTTTGTGTGTCTTCACCACTGATATAGACGTCTCAAACATAAATGTTTCAAATGTTAGATTTAGAAAAATGCTTTGCCAACGATCATTTCATTTTGTTAAAATAACTGAACAAATGAGTGAAAACAAGAATAAATGGTGGTAAAATGATTTTCATATTTACTGTATACGGCTCTTTTTTTCTCTGCAGGCCAAACCGAGGCTGCAGAGGGAAGGCAGCTGCGCTTCTCTGCACAACTCTCTGATGAGGAACAGCATCTTCCAGCTCATGATTCACACACTGGACCCCCTCAGTAATGAAGGTCTGACACACTCATCACACATTATCTCATGCTTGGAAACGGTTAGGATAAAAAAAAAACTGTTTCTTTGTTTCACTCACTTGATTTGTCCTCATCTCAAGTGCCTCGTTACAGTCTGACCAAAACCTTCTGTTACAGGACGTTTCAAAGAGAAGGCATCCATCCTGCACAAAATGGCCAAGAAAAAATGTAAAGAAGATGCAGTCAGTGCCAATGGCATAGGTGTGTAACTGTGACACTGATATGGCAAAAAAAAACAATAAGAAAGACGAGACGTTTTTAACAATCTATTCACCAGAATGACGAAAAAAAATCATCCCAGGGATGTGTGTGTCAGAGAGCGCTCACTGCACCAACAGTCTCTTCATATCTGACAGGAAGTGTCACAGTTCAACAGGGACGCATGAGGACACCACAGAGGGCTTCAGTATTTTATCACTCAGCCTTATTTTTCCAAAACAGACACATTGGGCCTCATGCAAAAACCGTTCGTACACACAGATTTGTTCTTAAGTTGTGCGTTCGAGTGATTTAGGAGAATTTGTGGCATTCACCAATGTTTTCATATTCTAAGATTTTCTTTAGATTCACGAGTTCAGTTCAGTTTCTTTAGATTCAGTGGTCAAGACCTGTCGTATATTTTACGAGCTGTCAGTCTGCTGTTATCCAGACGGATGTTATGCATTAATAACTTTATATTTCATTAGTTTGAAGATATTTCGAGTTGAAAATAAATCACACTCCATAATTATGTTGACAGTAAACATTCATCAGTTTACTCTGCTCATTTACACACTTTTCCTGAAGATTAGGGCTGCCACGATTAATCGACGACTAATCGATTATTAAAATAATCGATGACTAATTTAATAATCGATTAATAGTTTTCTTTTTTTTATTCTTTACTTTGTTTTTCTCTCCAAACTGCTTTGACACCTTCCACTGCCACATCTGCCTTTCTGTCCTTGACACACATGCACAGTAGTGGTAACTGGGGGAGGCCGTGGACGTCACAAGACATTATACAGACAGGCTCTGGTATCATGGCTACCCAACAATGGAGCTCAAAAGTGTGGGATCATTATAAGAAAATGAAAGAGAAACCTGTGTAATATCTGCAGAGCAGAACTTGACTTCGACAGCAATTATTTTTAGTTACCATATAGCTAAAATCTAACGATGGTTATACAATAGCAGCTGCATTCTGACGTGATAATCTATATGTTTTATATTCAATTAACRTATGATCCGATTAGTCGACTAATCGAAAAAATAATTGGTGATTAATCGATTATAAAAATAATCGTTTGTGGCAGCCCTACTGAAGATAGAAGAGTTTGTTGAAGCTGACGTGACATGTTCGTACGAACCCTTTGTACAAACAAAGGTAAGAGAAATTTAGGATAAGAACACGAACCTGTTCTTGCATGAGGCCCAATGACATTACTTGTCTGAAAAAAATCAAATAATGTTGAATGAGTAAATCATTATTATTCATAAATTACTGAACAATGGTGCACAGTTATTTCACATCATAATGAGTTCAACTGGATGTTTTTCTTTTCTTTTGGTTTTGTGATCAGCAGCTTGGTTTTTTATATTTGCACTACATTTTCCAGAATTAGTATTTTTCCCCACACTTGACAAACTTTGTCACTTCAAAAGTTTTCTATGGTGGTAATTTGGTTTGTTTATTATTCAACCAAACAAAAATGTAATTAAAAATAAATAAATAAATAAATCAAAGATATTTGCAAAACAGAAACTTTTTTTTTGGTTGAAATCGAAAAAGTTCTGAACTCAGACAACATGAACATCCGGAGCGGGGCCAAAGGAGGAACCAGGTGTCCATATTGGTTAGTGCAGACAACTTCAAATGTTGTCAAAACGTTGAGCGGTCTTCATTACAGGTTATCAGTCCCAAACATTGTGTGTAGACTGTCCTGAAGGCACTTATCAATCATTTGTATGTCTGATAATATGCATTTAGGTGCATTGGGTTCGGCTCCTCCCCTGGGATGTGGAGCTCAAGTGATCGACTCGCTATGTTCATTTTAAACATACCTTTAGAATAAACATAACTGGTGTAAAGACTTTCAAATCTTAAAAACACATGAGAACAAGTAAATACATAGACATTAAACTCAGTTTTTCATGTAAGAGGTTTAGACTTGTGTCATAAATGAAAAACTATGTTGCAGTGACTGAAGCAACCATTTTGTCAAGTTGCTGAATGAGAATTGTTGACTGAAATTTATTTTTTGTTTGGTTGAATAATAAAAAAAACCTCCATAGTTTTCAGAGCCTTTTAGCAACAGTCATCTGCTTTAAATATCATTTGCAAATGTTATTAAATAATCAGCTGACTGATTCATCTGTTTTTGACTTACTTGAAATCTCTTCCTTGTGATGAGGTTACATTAATGAACAAATCTCTTTGTAATTTTTAAGCAAACCCAAATCACCACTTTTCTTTCTTTTTTTCCTTTTTCTTAAAGTTGAAAAAAATATCCCCAACAGTTCAAAGGTGGAAGTGGAGGTCACACCGCCGATGAACGGTGTCGCAGGAGGAAACCAGGTGTGTGTTTTACCTTCATCCCTCCTCATTCGATTAGCTTTAGAGATTTCCACAAGGTTTGACATGATGACATGTGTTAACCTGCATACGTTGTATGAACTGTCATGGGATTTAATTAATTTTCAGGAGGGTGAGGAAGAAGAGGATGAAGACCAGCCTCTGAGCCTTGCCTGGCCCAACAGCCCCAGGAAACAGATCACATATCTGGTCATCCTGCCCATCGTCCTCCCCCTGTGGCTGACGCTGCCTGACGTCAGGAGAGAGGTGAACACACCTGTACATGTGTACTACTACACCTATACACCTGTACTACTACACCTGTACACACCTGTACACATGCACTGCATCCCCGACTTTAAAAATATCACAACTTTCATATTTCTAAATACGTTCATTTTAAACATACCTTTAGAATAAACACCACTGGTGTAAAGACATTCATAAACACACAAGAACAAGTAAATACAATTAAACTGGCATTTAGACTTGTGTCATTAATGAAACACATGTTGCAGAGTATTAAGTCCCAATGGGGTTTCTTAAGGTTTTTCCTCAAAATACCATGCCAAAATGTAATTGAGTGTATCTCAGCCTTTACAAACTAAATAATCTTGGTATCAAAATAAAGCTAACACTTGGAAGATTTCATCAGAAGTGTAAGGATTCAAACGGCTGCTGTGGTTTTAGAGATATTGGGGATGGAACATAATTTCTTTAAAAAAAAATTTCACTCTCAACTGAATTATTTTTTCATTAGACAGTATATAACCCATTTAAAACCATAATGAATCAGGCTAAAAGGTCTTGGAAACCATAAATCCACTTGTGGACATTACCTGTGATTCATGCTGCTAAAATAATCTGGACCAAACTTACAGAGGTTTTAATAAATAAATAATTTTGACATTCTGCGCAGGACAGACCATAAAGGTAATGTACCATTATTAAATGTTATGCAATCTGAAGTTTTTACTTTCAAAAGTTATTTATTTATTCTTACCTGACTGAAAGGACTTGTTATTGAATGTTTGATCTTTTGAAAAATTATCCAAACATATATTTGTCACCATATATATTATATAAAATAATGAGAAATAATGTTTGACTTCAGTTGAATCATATTCACTCAAAATCAAGTGAAAAAAAAAACTTTCAACACTTTACAACATATTTAGGTATCTACTTTGACTTGCTTTAAAAAAATGATATTTTTTTCCTTTACAGATTTCCTTGTATGTATTTACAGATTTGCAATGATGACATTTTGTGCAGTTTGTTTACTTTCTGATTCAACTGCTGGATGTTTGAACTGTGTTCAGTGAATGTAAAAATAGTTTCCATGAGCTTTTAGCCAAGATTCTTAGCTTTCTTTTGATACCAAACATGTCCAGGTTAAACAGGCAGAGCTTAAGTTAAAAAAAGAAATAGAAAATGAAAAAAAAACTTGTGTTGCTCAAGAGGTTAAGCAACTATTTTTCTCAAGTTGCTGAGACTTTGTGTAAAATGAAATAAAAACATGAGGCACTTTTATTTTTAAACTTAACATTTTATAGATTAGAGCACAAACACATTAAAAAAGATTTGAATGTTAAAACCAACCCATTTTTTAGATATTTGTTTAAAATTTGATGCCATCAGGATTTTTGCCTCGTGCTTGTAAAACGTTGGGATGGTGGAGAGAAAGATTATATAAAGCTAACAAAAAACAGTAATAAGTGCCTGACAGCTGGTCAAAATGTTTTTTAAATGAAATATTTTTTCATATAAAAAGGAGGAAATTCTTATTCAAAACTGCAAATAAGGAGCTCAACAATTGAAGAATATTGTTTTTCAATATAAAATAAAAAGAAGAAACAATTTAACGAACAGTAACTAAAAAAGAAGAAAATGGAAAACTGTGATTAATGACAGCAAAGTCCAGCTGTGCTTTGGACTAAATAGTTCAAAAGCTAATATTGATCACGTCTGAATGTGCACATTTTGAATCATTTAAAAATGTTTGAAGTAGGCGTGTCCTCAGACCAATTGTTCTCCAACAAGTACCTCAGCTTGGGTACTCTGATACTGAGTAGTTATTAAGTTGAAACCTAAACATTACACAGTGACTTCAAGCACTGATACTGGTATTGGTATTGTGGAATTTTGTATAAGTATTTGAAAAATGCTGGTATTGGGCCCTCTACTGATTTCAGTATTGGTACTGGGACACCTCTAGTTTTAAGTATGTTTTTTCTGGATCCATGGAACAAACATCCTGGGAGGAATGTGGGAGATTATTACCAAGGTTGTTTGTGTGACTGAGATGCTGCTTTTGATTTCTTTCAGAGCTCTGAAAGATTCTTTCCCATCACTTTCCTCGGGTCCATCTGTTGGATTGCTTTCTTCTCCTATCTGATGGTGTGGTGGGCTCACCAGGTGCCTGACAACACACTCACAGTTTAGAGCCGGACAGACAGTTGATTATTATATTCTGATAAAGTGCAAACAAAAGTGGTCCTAGAACAAAACTGTGAGGCACACCTTGTTCATTCCAAGCACTGATAGTGCTTTTATTTTATTTTATTTTATTTGCATGTTTTCTGATTTTAAACAACTTTCCACACTTTGTTTCTTTACAGGTTGGAGAGACTTTCTGGATCACAGAGGAGATCATGGGTTTGACCATTTTAGCAGCTGGCACCTCCATCCCTGACCTGATCACCAGTGTGATTGTGGCACGGAAAGGCCTCGGAGACATGGCCGTGTCCAGCTCAGTGGGCTCCAACATCTTTGATATCACTGTGGGGTGAGTCCACCGGTGAACATCACAAAGAGTCATGTGGCAAAGAAGCTCACCCTCTTTCAGCCTTTAGGTTTTACTTACACAGTAAAAAATAGTTTTTCCCAGGCTCTAAAACAATTTAGATCTTACCTCAAAATGCAAAAAAAACACACAACAGATACATGTTTTGGCATTTTACTGGTCTACGTGTGTGTTAACACCGTGCAAAGGTGGAAAGACGTCAGCAATTACCTCTATCTGGGAAGAGCTAAAGATCCCCACATAGCAGACAGGTGTGGGCACTGCTGGCTGACTGATCAACACATTCTCACTCCCTACTCATCACATATTGATGCTTGGTCAGGTTCCCTCTGTGTCCGGATTTCAGTCAGTTATTGATGGGCTGATAGGGTCTTTGGGTTGGGGTCCATGGTTAAGTTTAGGGATCAGGGTTACTGGTTAGGTTAAGTCAGGGATTGGATATTCAGGGTTAATAGAAGTTATGTTTAGGGTTTGGGGTCATGGTTAGATGGATTACAGTTAGTTGTTACACATTTCCTGCACTTTTCAAAAATATGACAACAGGCTCCTCCTCCTTGTTCTCATCTTGTCAATAACTGATGCGAGTGGGGTACCCAATGCGTCAAAACGCAGAGGGAACCTGAACCAAGCATCATTGTTGGGAGTGGGAATGCGTTGGACTGCTGGCATGGCAAGTGGTGTCAACCAGATGTGAGTCAATGATTGCACTGTTTTAAGATGACATGTCACAACTGGCTTGGTTGTGGTTTGGCTTTAGTGGTGCTGGCCCAGGCATAGACCACCTCAGGCAAATCCCATCTGGACCACCAAACAGCTGTGATTCTACTTAAGTACAGTAACAAAGTATTTCTAATTAGAAATTAGAAATACTTTGCCCAGTGGGTCATTTCCAAACACTACGGAGTTCATCATTCAACACGGAGAAAGATTATTCACTACTGAATTTACAGAACAATTAAAAAAGAGCTAAACAAGTGGTTTGTTTGGAAGGATCGTAAGTTTTTCTCTTGCTAAAAAAAGCTATAGCAGCTGGATTTATGTTTGCAATGTTTTATCTGAATAAAGCTCAGGAACGATGCTCTTTGGACTGATGAAGACTATAGTAGAGATGTTTACACACACAACGCTCAGCAGCACGTTTGGCAAAAATCAAACAGCACATCAGCACAAAGCATGGTGGTGGTGGAATGATGGTTTGAGCTTGTTTTGAAGCCACTGGACCTGGGCACTTTGAGCCATTGAGTCAACCACAAACTTTTCTGGAAACCAAAGTTTCTGGAGTCAAATGTGAAGCCATCTGTTCGGCAGTTGTGACAGTCGTTCCTAACACAGCAGTAAATGTACAACAAAATGGCTGAAAATGAAAAGAATCAAGGTGGTGCTGTAATCCAATCAAAGCCCAGATCACATTTTGACTGAAATGTTGTGCTGGGACTTAAAGGACAATGGGAGATCGGGCATTTGAGAGCTCCACAGTCACTGGTTGACCTGGATCCAGACCATAAGAACGTTTTAGTTTCTCTGCTAAAATGTGGGGTTGGAAACAGTTAAAAACAGAAGAAAAATCAATAAAAAGCAGTAACACAAAAGTTTTTGTGCCTTCTAAATGTTTTAAAATCACATTTAAAAGAGTTCCTGTTGCGTCCTCCACCTCTCTGCATGCACGATATGCAAACTGAAGTGGGTCCAAATGTTTCTTAACTTCAGCCAAGAGCACTTCCCTAACACGTTTTTCAAATGACTTCATTACTTGGGAAGTGAGGGCAACAGGCCTGAAGTCATTCAGAGACTGAGCAGTTTTTGTCTTTGGAACTGGAACAATAACAGAGTGTTTCCACAGCTGGGGGACCTTACAGTACATGTTTGGAGAGACATATTAAAAGGAAAGCAAAAGATATCTGCCAATTGCAGGGCACAGTTCTTAAAAATACGACCCCCCAATGCCATCAGGTCCAGGGCTCTTCCTTTCTTTGGTCTTCTGAAAAGTGTTAAATACACTTTCAACACATACTGTGGGACTAAAAGACACATTTCTAAAACCAGAGAGCTCTTCTGTAAAATCCTTAATACTAAAAACGATTATGAAATAAATTAAAATCATTTGGCATTTCTAAAACAGACGAGGAGTTAAGAAAAATATCAGTTTTACCGACGTGGTGGATTCTAATGGGGTTTTTACACTTGATGTGAATAATTAGATAGAACTAAACTTGGGTTTTTACGATGTAAAAACAAGTGTGCATTGCCATGTAGCATGTCATTGCATGCAGCATTGGACTTGCAGAATGAACTTTGACCACATTCAAATGTGTTTTCTATACCAGCTTGTGCCTGTCACGTCAGCAGGTGTTTGTAATTAAGGTAATTGTGTGACAATATGAAGTTTGAAGAGATAGATTTTTTGCAATAGCTGGATTTTGAACCCTGATCTCCCACATGAGAGATCATGACATAGACCATTAGACTAATGGAGCTGTGGAAGAAGGTGATGGCAGGGGTTGGTTTGTATGTGTGCAAAAAGAGGCCACATTGCCAATACAATTATTGACACAAAAATGCATAATATTACATCAATAGAGCAGTATTAAGACAATATTATAGTAAAACATCAAATACAATCATATTAGTATTGTAAACACTGAACTATTGAGATTAAATATAAAAAACTATGGTGCAGTACCAAGTTGAATACAGCTGGGGGCAGTATTGGACAATTACAAGGCCCCATTGACTCTCATTACATGAATTTGGAATAAAGTTGAAACATTAATATTTCAAAAACTACAAGTTGTACAGGTACAAAAAGGCATAGCAATCATTTGGCACAGGACCGTTACAGAGAGAAATTACAATGGCAGCTGTAGGACAATGTATGCAGGAGCATTGGACTTTCAGAATGAACTTTGACCAAGTTCAAATGTGTTTTCTATACCAGCTTGTGCATGTCACATCAGCAGGTGTTTGTAATTAAGGTAATTGTGTGACAATATGAAGTTTGAAGAGATTTTTGTTAAAGTTGCAGTAGCTGGATTTGAAACCTGATCTCCCGCATGAAAGCCCACAGTGCTCATCATGAGACTAAAGGAGCTGTGGCAGAGGACAATCCCAGGGATTGGATTGTATGTATACTGAAAACGTTTACCTTGCCAATGCAATTATTGACACTTAAGTGCAATATATTACAGCAATAGGACAACATAAAGACAGTATTACAGTAAAACATCAAAATACAATTATATTAATATTGTAATCACTGAACTACTGAGTTTAAATATTATAAAACTATTGTGCAGTACCATATTGTGTAGAAGCAGCAGGGGGCAGTATTGGACCAATTAAAGGCTCCACTGACTGCCATTATAATTTATTAAACATTAATATTTCAAAAACTGTAAGTTTCACAGGCACCAAAAGGCATAGTCATCATTTGGCACAGGGGCTTTACAGATATAAATTACAATGGCAGCTCTAGGACAAAGTATGCAGGAGGAGAAGCATGGCAAAGTTGAGATGACTTGGATGGGAAACGAATCAATTAAAAAGAGCTGTTAGGGTTATTTTATGTTCAGATACAAGAAAAAATGAGCTAACTCCTCTGTTGTGGTTCTGTCTGCAGCCTGCCATTCCCATGGCTCATCTACAACATCATCCATGACTTCAAGGCTGTGGAGGTGAGCAGCAACGGCCTGTTCTGTGCCATCGTCCTCCTCTTCCTCATGCTCCTCTTTGTCATTATATCCATCGCGGCTTGCAAGTGGAAAATGAGTAAGGTTCTGGGCTTCCTCATGTTCTTGCTCTACTTTGTCTTCCTGGTCATCAGCGTCATGCTGGAGGACAAAGTTCTGGTGTGTCCTGTCAGCGTCTGAGAGGGACACCTGACCGAATGCTCAGATTTACTATAAGAGTGCAATAAGCCTGTTATGTTTCTCACATGCTCACGATAGATCCTGCACTGTGCGCACACACATACACATGTTGTTCATATAGATTACACAGGAGCTGTGATGTAAATGGACTTTTTGCTGGTTCAAGCTGTTGCATCGCAACTTTCTGACAGAGACAAACAGGTCTGTACTTTTATTACCAACGCCGGGCCAAGCAGCGAGCAGACTCTCTTTGCGGCGACGTTTTGTTGCCCTGTCTGATGAAGGCAACTCCACAATGGAAGCTGATGCTGCAAGAGACTTTTTATTTTTAACTAAAGGACTGGATGACAGTGCATGGAGAACTGTTGCCACTCGTGGAAGCAACGAAGTTAGGGTGGTCGCTTTGGTTGGGGCTTGTTTTTGTTGTTTAAAATCCCAAAGGATAACAAAACTGCCAATCAACCAACCATCGTGATTTATGAACTTTCAATGAAACCAGGTAAGAAAGCAATGTTGTAGACAGAAAATGTTCATTAATAAAAATTTGTTTTGTGTTGAAGGACACATTTGGCAGCAACAAATGTTTATCCCACTCATGTTATAGTGCAATAATACAAAACAGTAGTAAATTTCCTAAGCTTTTTATTATATCTGCTTACATCATCATATCTGGATTTTTCACAAAATCTAATGAGCTAAAGAACGAGGCTCTGTCTGCTTTTAGCTACTTTTACAGCTAGAACAGATTCTCTCCCTGGATTTTGATTTTTGAACCTCTGACAAACAACAAATTTAGCATTCTCTGTTGCATTTTTCTTGTTTAACATAAGTTTTCTTTACATTAGTTGTTAAAAAATCATGTTAACATTGGTTTTCTTTGACAAAGTTTGAATGTAAAACAGCTCATGGACTAAATATCTTTGACACTTTTTCGTAAAAGATCACGAGTCCAGTTATGGATGGAGGTTAATTTAAAAAAAACATGGTTTCTGATTGTGCGCAGTGAGAATCAGGTTCACGCATGTCTGCAGTCACAGTCCATGTTTGCGGGTATTATTTCATGGCTGTAATTTGTTTATGGGATGGTGAAACAATGTGCTCATGTACTGTAGTTTTTTTTCTTCTTTTTTTTTCAAAAAGTAAAACAAAATGTTACATTTTGAAGATTGTCAAACTATTTATTATTCAATAAAAGTATGTGTAACTAAAGAAATTACATTTATTTTTTTGCATTTTTTTGTCCTTTAAGAAAATGTTTGTATGTTTAGGTTGATTAGTTTTAAAGTGTTACTAAATTGCCAACACTGAAAAAAAAGCTTGTCAAATTTACTATCCTCAGAACAATTTGCACTAGCACATTTCAAGTAACAATTTACTCATCAGGATTAAATAAAATGGACATAGTTGTGAATTTATTGAATAATTGTTACTCAAGCAACTGAAGTCACATTTATGTAAAGAAATTAAGTAAAATATGGCAATATTTTATTTACTTAATTTTAATCATCTTTATTAGACGGGAAGTTATTTGACACATTTGGGAACATGTGGAGCAGTGGGCTGCCGTTTGACAAGTAGGGGTCTCTTCAGGGGAGTTTCTTGGTATCTGGGCAGAGTTTGGCAAGAGCATGATTGGTCAGACTGACTCGTCTTGTGGGGAAAGTAAAAGATGATGAAATGGTAACAGTAACATTATTGTGAATGTGTAAATATAATTTATTGGCTGTCCATTTAAAGAAACTTGTCTCAAATAAAAATCATTGTGAATGGGCGGCACGGTGGCTCAGTTGGTAAAGTTGTTGCCTCCCAGACTGAATCCCGGCCCAGGGTCTTCTCTGGGGTTTGCATGTTCTCCATGTGCAGATTTCCTCTGGATACTCCAGCTTTCTCCCAAGGACCAAAAACAACACTGTTAGGTGAATTGGTAACTCTAAATTGTTCCTGTGTGAGTGAGAGAGTAAATGATTTGTCTCTATGTGTGGACCTGTGATGGACTTGCAACCTGTCCAAAGTGTACCCCGCCCCTCATTGACTGCTGGACATGAGTACTAGTGACCCCTGTGACCCTGAAAGGAAGAAGCAGGTAAAAGATAATGGTTGGATGGATGTAACCATAATTTATTGACTTCAAATTTGGTGTGATTAGCACCTTCTTGTCAGGATTTATGGCAAAATATTCACATTCATATCCAAAAACAGTAATTTCCAGGCAGGTTAGGGCTATTTGGACTGAGACAAATTGTTACACATCAAGTAAAATTTACTTGAAAAGTGCAAATTGTTACAGGGATTAGTAAATTGTACAAGTCATATACAGCGGGTAAAATAAGTATTGAACACGTCACCATTTTTCTCAGTAAATATATTACTAGAGGTGCTAATGACATGAAATTTTCACCAGATGTCGGTAACAACCCAAGTGATCCATACATACAAAGAAATCAAACCATAAATGTCCAGAAATGAAGTTATTTGTAATAATGTGGAATGGCACAGGGAAAAAGTATTGAACACACTTACTGAAATTTATCTAATACTTTGTACAAAAGCCTTTGTTGTCAATGACAGCTTCAAGATGCCTCCTGTATGGAGAAACTAGTGGCATGCATTGCTCAGGTGTGATTTTGGCCCATTCTTCCACACAAACAAGTCTTCAAATCTTGAAGGTTTCGTGGACCTCTTCTATGAACTCTGATCTTTAGTTCTTTCCATAGATTTTCTGTTGGATTCAGGTCAGGTGAYTGGCTGGGCCATTCCAGCAGCTTTAGTTTCTTTCTCTGAAACCAACTGAGAGTTTCCTTGACTTTGTGTTTGGGCTCATTGTCTTGCTGAAATGTCCAGCCACGTTTCATCTTCATCATCCTGGTAGATGGAAGCAGATTTTTATCAAGAATGTCTCTGTACATTTTTCCACTCATCCTTCCTTCAATTATTTGAAGTTTGCCAGTACCATATGCTGAAAAACAGCCCCACACCATGATGTTCCCACCTCCAAACTTCACTGTTGGTATGGTGTTTTTGGGCTGATGTGCAGTGCCATTTGACCTCCAAACATGATGTGTATTCTGGCATCCAAACAGTTCAATGTTGGTCTCATCTGACCAGACTATATTCTCCCAGTATTACACAGGCTTGTTTAAATGTTGTGCAGCAAACTTTAAAGGAGCTTCAACATGCTGTTTCTTCAGCAGTGGAGTCTTGCGTGGTGAGCGTGCATACAGGCCATGGTGGTTCAGTGCATTACTTATTGTTTTCTTTGAAACAAACGTACCTGCTAATTCCAGGTCTTTCTGAAGCTCTCCACAAGTGGTCCTTGGCTCTTGGACAACTCTTCTGATAATTCTTTTCACTCCTCTGTCAGAAATCTTGTGAGGAGCACCTGGTCGTGGTCGGTTTATGGTGAAATAATGTTCTTTCCACTTCTGAATTATGGCCCCAACAGTGCTCACTGGAACCTTCAGAAGTTTAGACATTCTTCTGTAACCGATGCCATCATTATGCTTTGCAACAATAAGGTTGTGAAGGTCTTGAGAGAGCTCTTTACTTTTACCCATCATCAGATGGTTCTTGTGTGATACCTGGCCATCATTTGGGGCTGAACCAGCTGATAATAATTTGCACTGACAAGGGGCAGGCTTGCTTTCTAATTACTGAGAGAGTTCAGCTGGTGTCTTGTCTTTCCATGCCTTTTTACACCTCCCTTTCTTCATGTGTTCAATACTTTTTCCCTGTGCCATTCCACATTATTACAAATAACTTCATTTCTGGACATTTATGTTTGATTTCTTTGTATGTATGGATCACTTGGGTTGTTACCGACATCTGGTGAAAATTTCATGTCATTAGCACCTCTAGTAATATATTTACTGAGAAAAATGTTGACATGTTCAATACTTATTTTACCCACTGTATTTTTCAGTGAATAAAAATAAGGGGAACATATAATTAAGCTAGGACAACAGGGTCGTTGCCTTAGCTTAACTGACTTTAATTTCATCCAAATTAGTGACAATTATTTTTTAGCAAATCTGATTATTTATGTCTTCAGAATTTGTACCTTTTTTGCTTCTGAACTTTAACAGTTAGTTTGTGCCCTGAACTCAGAATAATTAGCAAAAATTACCATCATTGAAGTAAACAAGCCTCTCTGTTGTACTTTAAAACATTCTTTTAGAGAAATGGAGGAACAGTCAGATGCTCATTTAATCTTAATAGGAGAAACATAAATTCTAAATGTGTTCTGTTTAATATTTTTTAATAATCTGTAGGAAAACCTAGGAGGGAGAATCTGGTCTTGAAAGTGATTTATCTAATTATTAAATAGGAATTAGCATTTGTGCTTCTTTTTCCACATAGACATTTTTTCCCGTTTGGTTTCTATTTTTTCTGTAAAAACACAAATAATTACACATATTTTACTTAAAGGTTTTTTTTAATTGTATCTTTTCCCAATTGAATGTGAAATGAACTTTACTTAAAGTTGACCCCAACTATCCCTGATGTTAAAAAGGTATCTATGTTTTTTTTTAAATCATTTGTAAATGATAAAAATGGAGAAGCAGAAACAGATATGTTTCTTCCGATGAGTTATGCATGCATTAGTTTATAAAAATCATGTTTTATTTCTTACACACCAGTTCAGGTTTAGCTATTTCATACAGTAATATTTTCTGATAATTATTTTTCTTTTTATTTTGATTTTATGAATTATTTTAATGTAAAGCTTGTTTGGACAAATGAGTGCATTTAAAAGTGTTTATATGAAAAAGGCAAAACGGCCTCTGTGTCATGTAAGTAATTGCTTTTGTGTATTACTTGAATCACTTTCTGCTCTGTTATACGTCATGCATCTAAAATTAAAAATATTTTAAACAAAGCTGGGGGTGTTGAGGGCACCTGTGTGGCTGAATGTTGCACTCTGTTGGAACTGTTGGCCCTTTTTTCAAAGAGTCAGTCTTCAATTAGCTATAAAAAGAGCTTCCAGGAAATTATAAAGGACCTGTTAGGATTCTCAGCATCAATATGTTTTCCTAAAAATAAAAAAGGCAAATATTGTGAAGCTGCTGATCCTGGGCTGTTTTTATCAGCACCTCAGAGATGATCGCAGAACTAATTGTGTATATTCCCCCCGCATTATATGTCAGCATTTTAATTATAATCCCATCTCCCTTACTTCAGCAGCAGTTTGCAGTGTCATCGATCAGTAAGTGACAGGCTTTACTTTGACACAAGCTCCTTACAGAGTTATATACCTGGCTTACTGCCATTATCACAGCCATGGGACACAGATTACCTGGACACCTGCGGACAACCAGAAAGGGACATACTGGCCTGTGTGCTTTTTTTAAATCTGCATTTGTCTTCTGTGACAACTTGGGAGCATGTGCTGCCCTCACCGTCCAGCATGAAGACAAACGTCAACATGTGGATCAAAATTTTCTCACGTGAAAATGTTGCAGCTGAAAAAGCAATTCTTTGCTGAGCTTTTGGTGAAAAATAACATTTAGATGTGGTTAGTTGCTTGGAATTAGACCTGCATTTTTTTTGTTCTTTTTGTTTGTTTGTATGTTTGTTTTGGGCAGTGGTGGGCAGCACTAACCTAAAAATTAGTTCCACGAAAACATAAACTCACATATTTAGATCCCCTAATTCTAAAGCACTAATGCACTGAAAGTTTCAGCAAAAGCTAATTCTAAAGCACTAAAATAACCCAGTCAACCTATAAACAATTCTTCAACAGACAACATGAGTCACATGTTGTCAGTTGCTCTCTTAATACTTATCATTCACATTCCACAGCTGTTTGAGTTCATATATTATCACCTGGTGGATAAGTGACACAAATGAACAAAATGTGCGACAGCTTTCACCCTCACGTTGATCACATTTATAGACCTCAGTTTTTCTAAATATAGCCTATAAATTTAGCAAGTGCTAATCTACTAATAAATGTTAAAATTAGCAAAAGCCCTAAAGCACTAGTCAGAAAACTAGTTCCCCTATTAGTGTTTTTGTGCTTTAGGGGAACTGTGCCCACCACTGATTTTGTGAGGATGTGTGTTTGTCATCCCTCTTATGTCCTCCTTGCATCATTACACATTCTCCTCAGTCTGTTTACCTGTTCAATCATCATCCTCACCTACTTAGTGGTTCCCAATCAGTCCTCTTCCCAGCTGTTGTTCATTTCCTCATTTCTTCTGTTTGTATTCTGGTCCAGCTTTCCACACACTCACTGGTTCATTTGGTTTTTACCTCCTGTTATGGTCTCCTTGTTGTTCCCCTGTACCTTTTGAATTCCTTTTGTTTTTGCTACCCTGTCAGCTTTTGTTCCATTTTGTTAAATAAACCTTTTTAGAAAAACATCATCCTGCATCTGGATCTGAGTTCATTCCTGCTCAAACCTTAACAGATTTTGGGATATTTTCTAAGTAAATGTACGACAACGAATTAGGGTCAAGCTAAAATGATTTTTTTATTTTTAAATACAGGAATGAAGTCACAGTATTACAATAGTTTTACCAGAATAAAGTCCTGTTATTATGAGACTAATGTTGTTTAATAAGGAAAAAGCTTAGTTGTGTTGAAGGATAAAATAATCAGTACGTCAGCTCACCTACTGCTCTGGACTGAGTATAGAGAAACAAAGCCTTGTGACTTGATTCTGGGGATAGCTGACAGATTTCAGCCATCTGCCATCTGGTGGTGGGAAGCCAACATGTGTGTTGCTGTTCTGGATATTCTGAGCTGCAGGACAACAAGACACAACATGAGTGTACTGAGGCAGGACATTGGACCAACAGAAGACCGACTTCTCTTCTTACCTCCTTTAGTCCACAAACAACATACAAGCTCTGCTTGAACAAACACAACCTCCAAGATTCTGTTCAGGAAACAAAACAACAAAGTCAGGTCAACAAGTGAACATTTCAATGGAAGCAGCTGCAAACACTCACCCCAAACTAAGTCCACAAGTCATTTCTGAGTCTCAACACAACAGAAGGCTACTAGCTGTGTATGTGTTCACAACAGTGATTTGGCATTTGTTAGAACCTGCAGCCAATCACAGCGCAATAAACTGATTGTCTGCAGGTGCTGCTGATCTGGAGTCAGGAGGTTCTCTTCCTTTTCCTAATTTCAATCATGTTTGGAACAAAACTAAACTGGTGCATTACTGCCACCAGCTGGTATGAAACGTGGGTCACAAGGTGTATTTATCTACATTATCTTGTATATGGGAAGTGTAGGATCCAGTTTATATTATATATTTGTTGGTTTATATCCCACCCCAGGCTGCTAAAACCCAAGCCCTGGATGAGCTGTATGAGATTTTTTTTACCACTTCAGTAGAAAGCAGTACTAAATATCTGAATATTAGTATCTTAGCTTCTTCATCATCAGTGGTTTTATTTTAATTTATTTATTTATTTTTGTTAGACAAGAAAGAAGAAGAGAGAAAGGACAAAAGAAGGAAAGGAAAAAGTTACAACGTAATGGAAATAAGTGAAAGAAAGAATCGATGATATGTGAGATATACGTCAAGAAAACAATTCAATACATCCAACATCTGTCTGCACACCTGCAAAGAATTAAAGTTACAAAACTTAGCAAAAGCATACATATATACATTTAAACAGATAAACAAACACCCACCTATATATACCTGGTGATCATTCAGAACCCCTCGGATCTGAACATCTGTCTGCGTGTGGTTGTGAGCAAGCAAAAATTTACAGGATTTCTCCAACGGAATATATAATAGTGACTGTGGGGGAGTCTCAGAGCCGATCCCCAAGGCACGAGGCAGACATAAGGGGAGGACAGAGCCAAAGACCTCAGGAGGAACCACAAGCACCGGGCCCCCAGGTACACCTACGCGAGGAGAGCAGCACACACACACCCAGGTCAAACCATAGGGGAGACCCGGGAGAACCCCACCAGCGACCACACGCAGCAGCCCCACATACAATAATGGGACCCAGTTTTAAGACAAAAAAACATAAAGGTTATTGGAAATTAAATGCTAGCTTATTAGACAATGAAGACTATTGTATTAGAATTAGAAAAAATATTAAAGATGTAGAAGCTGACCACTCAGTCAAAGATTACATAAATAAATGGGAATTTTTAAAATGTGTAGGGTAATTTAAAGTTTAGAATTCTGAACTAGATAATTTGTGGATATAATTAAATACATCATATTTACATATGCTATATTTAATTATATCTTTACCTCGGAGCACCACATTTCTTAATTTGATCAGATACTGACCCAGGAAAGAAATGAAAAACTGTAACTTTATTGTAATCAGTCTCAGAATATATTTAACCCTCTTTGAGTTCTTCTCTTATCAAGGCCGGTATTTCTCATCAAGACACAAAGAAAATTGAGATTAGTTCAAATTGGCAAGTTCTCCACAAGCCATTTATTTACAGATTAACATGTATGTACAACCTATGGCAAGCAATGAATGTATATAATGACAGATTTGAACCAGATAAACTGAGGGAGTTTGTTATCACAAATTAAAGGACGAACAGACAGACAAAAAAACAAACAAACATGTAAACAAAAATTAAACACTGAGGAGTGTTTAGGGTTCTGAATTAGGGAGTGTGTGTTTGTATAAGCTGTTTAGCTCTAGTTGTTTTTAACTAAGGCTTCTTAGCTAGGTTAAGGTAAATAAGGACGCTTAGCTTACCAAATTTCCTACAAAGATAAAAATCAAATCCAGGCCTGAGCACCTGTGTGTGTGTTTCGCCAAAACATAGTGGTCACCTTTCCTTTGTGTTCTGCCGTGTGGGGTACCAGGAGATTGAAGTCAGCTGTGGGGGGGGCCGTCTCTGGAGCTTGTTCTCCAGACAGGTTCTCCCTGCGAATGACTCCAGGCGGTCGGCCTGGTTGACTCGACTGGTCCCGGGGTCAGAAAGGAGTCCTTCCTC